>NW_025869199.1:0-2313 GCF_002878395.1 Capsicum annuum
TGTGTCTCCTTTGGAAGTGCGTCTCCTTATGATAGCGCTTGAATTACCAAAATAAGGAAGTGTGTCTCCTTACAAATGTTGCTTGAATTGTCCAAACAAGGAAGTGCGTCCCCTTACAAATGTTGCTGGAATTACCAAACAAGGAAGTGCGTCTCCTTACAAATGTCAATCGAATTACCAAACAAGGAAGTGCGTCTCCTTACAAATGTTGCTTGAATTATCAAATAAGGAAGTGTGTCTCCTTACAAATGTTGCTTGAATTTTCCACACAACGAAGTGCATCTCCTTACAAATACCGCTTGAATTACCAAAAAAGAAAGTGTGTTTCCTCACAAATGTTGCTGGATTTACTAAATAAAGAAGTGCGTTTCCTTACAAATATTGCTGGAATTACCCAAACAAGGAAGTGCTCTCTTTACAAATGTTGCTAGAATTACGAAAACAAGGAAGTGCGTCTCCTTACAAATGCCGCTTGAATTACCATGGGTTTGAATACCAAATATGTGCAGCAACATTGCCTCTTGCATTTGTAGAAGTGAGAATATTACAGCCCTTGATGTTTAGGCTTTGAAATCCTTGATTCGAAGGTAGCATGTATTCCTATTTCATACAAAGAAAACTTGTTACTTTAAAAACATGGTGGTTGGTTTGTGGCTTAGCTTTCACGGCAATCGCTTTTTCCCCCGTCACATTTAACCTTGTTTCCAACCATTAATAGGTTGTTGACTTGCTGCATCATTGACCAAAACTCAGATTATTAAGAGTGACTCTGAAACAAACACAGTATCTCTACTTTGCCATGCTCCTCAAATAAACCCTTTGAACCTTGGTATTTTCATGAATTTCCAGACTTGTTTGTTGACAAAATTTGTATGCCTTATTTCGGCTAACAATCATGTCTCTTTTATGTACTGACTTTTGTCTTGCTTTGTCCAATTGGAGAAGCTGGTAGCAGTTTTGAAATATTTCCTCACTTGTTTTAACAAGGACTTGACTCAAAGACAAGAAAAAAAATGACAGTGATTTTTATTTGGACAACTGACCCAAGAAAAATAAAAATATAAAGAAGAAAGAAAAGACAATGAATGCCCCATTTGAAACAAAGATACGAAAAATTTATCTAAAAATGACTGTCAACTCTAATGATTATGCCATGCATTTTGGATTAATCTGCCTGATCTTTCCATCCACACCTTCCACCAGTTGTTGTTGGGTTAATGGCCTTGAAACTGAGTTGCTTCCTTAGGCCAATTACATTCGGAGACCTCATTCGGCTAGTGGCACCTTGAAGGGTTTTCGCCAACAAACCTCTCTTATTTTTCTCTCAGCTCACCATCGTCTTATGGTGCCCGTAAGGTTTTCACTGAGAAGACTCTCTCATTTTTATTTCTCTCAACTTACGGTGCCCGTGAGGGTTTTCACCAATAAGACTCTCATTTTTATTTCTCTCTTGATTCCTTGTGCTGAGGAAGACAGGTAATTCCCAAATACATCATCATACCTCTTGCATGTTTTGCCTTAATATCCCCAAAGATTGATCTGAAGGTCTTTCTTTGGTTGTAACTTGTCTTTTGGATAGGGTTAGAAAGAAAGGATGGCATGAGGCCCAAACGACACTTGAAGTGGGTTAGGACTTACAACGTTTGGAATCGACTCAAACAATGAGGATTAACTCATGCCCCAATTTCTTTTGACTGGGTGATTCTAAATTGTTTATTTGGTTGGACCGAGCCCTTAGTAGGGCAGCCTATGTATCTCACCCCCGAGAGAGGAGAATCAGGTCACGCGTAGTTCTGGCAGCTTGTTCTTTCAGTTGATTCTAATTTATTTCTTTTGTTGACTCTTTTCTCTTTGGATTTTTCTGACTCTATTTGTCTTGACACTTTTTTTCTTTTTGGACATATTTTTTTCTTCTCTTTTTTTTTTTGAACTTTTTCTGAATCTATTTTTTTGCTCGACACTTTTCTTTTGAGCTTTGCTGACTATATTGATTCCAAAAGAGGGGTATGAAATAAAATAGGATTGAAGCTCAAATGGGGTAAACAAAGGATGACCCGATATTTCGATAGCAGAATGAAATGCCTTCGTCATATCAATCCTTGAAAATGCAAGCACATATCATGTAATATGAAAGTGAGAGATGAAGATCATTTGCGATATCTTTTTAAGCAGATTGAGTCTATGCGTCACAACTTCTTCTACAAACTCTGCCTTTGTTGTACATTCCTCACATCGAATGACTCATGCTTTCGTGGAGCTGCTTATCGTCTTATTTCTCTTGATATAGGGATCACACGTCTACTATTTGACCTA
>NW_025869200.1:0-2336 GCF_002878395.1 Capsicum annuum
TATATATATATATATATACTAGTTTAGGTGTACGCGCCTCGCGCGTGTACCTCACTTTATTGAGTTCAAACGTTACACTAAATAGGATATTTATTTAAATAATAAAGATGATGAATACAATAATTAAATTCAACATCTTTTGGAGAATTTATTTAATTAAACCTAACCTTTATAAAAAATAAATATCGAAGTTGATCGACATTCATCTACCACCTGTAAACTACAACAAAATAATACGATGAGATATCAAAATAATATAATTAAATCTAACCTTTATACAAAAATTTTCTCAAAGTCGTCTGACACTCATCTACCACCTGTAACTATAAAAAATAATACGAAATATAGATATCAAAATAATACAACTAAATTTAAGTTGTACATAAAAAAATTCTCAAAACAAAGATATAAATACAATATAATTAAAAAAAATTCTCAAAACAAAGATATAAATACAATACAATTAAATCTAACTTTTATCTGAAAAATTCCTCACAACTGACCAACATTCACCTACCACCTATAAATTACAATAAAATAATAAAATAGTGATCACAAAGCTTCAATTTTGATGAAAATAATTCTTTGTTTGAGCAAAAATTTTGATTCTAAAAAATGACTTGAATGAAAACAAAGAAGATATATATATACACACACGTTGAATTCTATTATGATTACAAAAATAGTGAAGAAGTTGAGGGTTAGAAAATTAAGCATTCATCAATCTAGAAATGCAACCAAATCAAGTTAGATAAGCATCAATCATATTTTTTCAATAAGTAAATCGATTTCTTCGATAGTTTAATATGCATCTTAATATTCATAGAAGTATTTCCTTAATAGATCCTATTTTAGGAGTATTTTTTGTATCATATTTTAGGAGTATTTTTTTAATTGACAATAAAAAAGAAATATTAATTAATTTTCTTTTCATATATTTTAGCAGTCTCATATATTTTAGGAGTTTAGTTAATATAATAAAAATAATTAAATAATAAATTAAAAATAATAAAAAGATAATTTTCGTCTTATAATGAAGGACAAAAAGTGCAAATCACTAGTAATTCTTTTAGTTATTAATTCTCTTAATATCTCATACCATATTGTAGAACTCTTTAATTTTAAATCTTATAAAAATATTTAATTTATAATTTATGAAAAATATATTATCAAATAAAAACAAAAAATTAAATTAAAAACTTACAACAACAATATTAGAATAATAATAATAAGTTATGTACTTATTTTATCATTCCTTTTTTCCTTTTAAACGTGTACTTCTTTGCCTAAAATGTGCACTTCTTTTTCAAAATTTTCCACCTCATTTACCATATATCTTAGTACTTAATAATTATTATTTTTCCTAATAACTCTTACCATATATTTTAATGTACCATATTTTAGTATATTTCTTAATTTTTAAAATTTATCATATATTTTAGGACTCCTTGTTAGAATATAATAAATATAATTAAATAATAATTCTATGAAAATAGCAAAATGACCATTTTATCTATTGTGGAGACTTTTAAGTAAAGACAAAAAGTTCAAATCACTTTTCTAAGGGTCTTCACACTTTTAATATATTATAGATATAGATAGATTATAGATTATAGATATAGATTATAGATATAGATTATAGATATAGATTACTTTATTTTTTTTTAATAAAATATAAAGTATTTTTATAAAATTATGGACAAGTTACTAAAATATGTTGACATTCGCTTTCTAACTTAATACATGTTTAATTATTAAATAAAAAAATATTTTTATATTTAGCTAAAAATATATGAAAATTTAATTAAAAAATATAATTTGACTCTCCAAATATTAATGATACCAAATAATAAAAAATTAGAGTAATTTTTTTTCACATTTTTTGAAGATGAATTTTTTTAACAAAAAAATGAGATTATCAATATTTTATGGAATTTAGAACAAAATAAGTAATTTAACAAGAAACATTAGAGATTCATACACATTTAAGAAATATTTCATTTATGAATATATTATACGTTAAATTTATTTGAATAATTATTATGTTTATTTATATATTTTAATTTCTCTAAAAAATAATAAAAATGTCAAATCCATTGTTGAATTACATATTTTAAATTAAATATTTTTGTAATCACTTAAAAATTGATATTTTATATATCAATTAAAATAAATTTTAATATTTTATATTATATGAGTGATATGTATTTAAATGAAGTGACATAAATAACAAATCATTTTTTACTTTAATAAACTTAAGTTGAAAATTTTTATTTCAAACTAAATAAGATGTAGTAAGATTTTTTTTTAAACACACACGACAGAATCATGGGAAG
>NW_025869201.1:0-4072 GCF_002878395.1 Capsicum annuum
AATGGAGTTTTAATGAAAGAATCATGCATAATACATTATGGCTTAGAAATAGGACTTGCAAGTCTTAGTGTGACGACACCAACTTAGATAATGCCATGGTAATTCAGAACATAATAGCATGCATGTTTGAAAATTAGATTTTCTGATGTTGAAACTAGAATAATGCATGTTTCACAACAGGATAAAATTTGGCATAAAGAGAGCTTAGGTTGTTCCCCGAAGAAGGAATGAGTTTAGACAACTCATTGCCTGAAATCGTGTTTTGCCGTAAAGGTATATTATTTTGTACTGGCCTAGTTTCCTGTGGCATATCAGACTCAGACACTCCAACCCTTGCAGCAAACTTGGGTTGAAGGCTTCCCCGCCGAATCAATGATGAATTCCATATAGCCCGTGGAATATCAGACTTGTTGGGGGAGTGCCAGCTAACTCAGAAGTAATGCAAAGAATAGAAGTACACTGTCATGACTGTTTTATGATCTTTTAATAAGTGCCCATGTGTTTTGAACTACAATATGCATGATTCTTTGAAAGCTACTCTCATCTATTTTATATTATAAATATATATTATTTTGGATCTCTTCGCATACTAGTACATCTGTATTGACCAACCCCCTCCCCCTACCTCTCAGGTTCTGAGGCTCAATCTAGGGATCCTGATAAGTAGTAGATTTCCTCCGGTCAGAACTGCAGAGTTCAGTGGTGAGCCTTCTATATTTCAGGAGGCCTAGTTTACTTCATTCACTTATCATTATTATATTTTGTTCCACTAGGGGCCTTGTTCCAGTTTTCAGATACCTTTGTTTATATATGTAGTAGAGATTTCACAGACTGAGTTAGTTATCGTTTAGTTGTTTTGAATTACAGTTTTCATTATGATTTGAATTCAGATTTAATGACCATGATTATGCTTCATTATGTATTTTTGCATTATCTTTTAGATATGAATAGTGTGTGTGATTACAAGTCAGAAGGGTGTTCAGGCCTTTATGGTTCGGGATGCTCGTCACAGCTAGAGCCTTGGTTCGGGTCGTGACAGGTATGATGGACCAGAAGTTTGGGGTGGGGGTTAAAATCAAGTAGGTGTTATTAGAAAACTTATGAACAAAGACAACAATAAATATTGGTAGTTTAAGAAAACAGAAAGTTTTAAAATATGTTATAAAGTTTGACCTAGTTCAGATAGAAATATTATGTAAGACCCCACAGAATTCTATGCCTAACTCAGTCTCTTAGAGCTTATGAGGGGTCCCAGACTTAGAAAATTTTGGCTAAGTACTCATACTTAGAGTAATTTTAGCCTTCGTAAGTTGGCGATCCTTTTTCACAATCCTTATGACCTTTAAATATCAATTTTCAGATTCATCAATGATCAGGAATGCCGGTAGGTGTTCTCGAACGAATTTTGGATTTTTCATAACTCGTTTGAACCATGTTTCGGTGACTAAAATAGTGGGTCGACGCAATCTCGACGCGTCACGTCGACAGATAATTTTTCATCAGCTTCAGTGCAATTTCAGTGAACCAATGCGAACTAGACGCGGTGCATTGGTCATCGCGTTGACGCCATCGACGCGGCACGTCGGTTTGCGCGTCACTGGGCCAGTTTTCAGTCATTAAAAGCCACATCCTCAGGGGCATTTAGGTTATTTTCCCACGTCTATCAGTCCCTAAAACACGAGATTAAGCCCCCTTTGGAGGCAAAATCCATTCATCTTTCTCAATTTACTCAAGAACAAAAACCCTAGGTGATCTAACTTCTTTTTACCATTCTCCGTTTGAGCAACACTACCCATATACATCAATATCTACCTAATTTGTGTTTGCTGGTAGACTTTGTGCTCAAATTAAAAATACATAAAATCAATTAGGTATTGTTTGATATATATATATATATATATATATATATATATATAAGACAACTTATTTCATTATTGATATGAATGGTGAAATGAATAATCCATGAATAATTAATACTCCTAAATAAAGGCAAAATAAAATGATCCTACATTTTATTTTGAGATTATTATCACTTTTCTAATATATAGAAGAGGTGGTTTCGACCACCTCTCATGCAATTGCCAAAAAACTCCTCCACTCTCACTTAATTACAAACCATGTCCCGATATATAATAATTTCATTATTTCATCATACTGGTTTGAATATTTAATATATTCTAATAATTTATATTAATTATCTATAACTAAATATTGGAAGTAAAACCTTTTTATTTATTTAATTGGCTATCATGTTCAAAACTAATTTGTTACGACGAATCACAATAATTAATAATTTAGAATATTTAAAAGACATATAGAAATTTTATTGACTTTCATTATTTTAGCAATGCCACATAAATTGAGATAAAAGAAAAAGTACTGCAAATCCTAATAATTAACAACTTAAAATATTTAAAAGATATATAAAAAATTTAATTGATTCTCAAAATTATATCCAAACCATATCAATTGGGACACAAGGAGTAAATATATTATTTGAAAATTACGTAAAAATTATTATAAATCACAATAATTAACAAGTTATGCAATTACCAAAAAATCCCTCCACTCCCACTTAATTACATATCATGCCCCAATATATAATAATTCCATTATTTCATCATAATGGTTTAAATATTTAATATATTCTAATAATTTATATTAATTAACTATAATTACATATTGGAAGTAAAAAAAATTATTTATTTAATTGGCTATCATGTTCAAAACTAATTTGTTACCACGAATCACAATAATTAATAACTTAAATTATTTAAAAGACATATAGAAATTTTATTGACTCTCATTATTTTAGCAGTGCCACATAAATTTTGATAAAAGAAAAAGTACTGCGAATCATAATAATTAACAACTTAAAATATTTAAAAGATATATAAAAATTTTAGTTGATTCTCAAAATTGTATCGAAAATTCACATAAATTGGGACACAAGTGCAACTAATTAACCATCTGGTGTAATGGAAGAACCATCAGATTAATGATCTGATGCAACAGATGAACCTCCTGTTGGATAAAATCCTACCAACTCTTCCTACCGGAAAAGTTCAAGACTTGATTTTTCCAACTGATCATTCATCTGCTGCGATAGATGACCCTATGTTGGAAGAAATATAAACAATATTGACCATTGATAACTGTTCCAACAGATCACTCATGTGTTGCAACAGATGTGTGACCTGTTGCACAGACCATTCATCTTTCTTAATAGATGAGTGATATGTTTTGTATTGTCACAACAGATTACTCAGTCGTTGCTATGAATTATTTAACTATTCCAACAGATCACTCATATGTTACAACAGATAATGTCGCAACAGTTGTATGATCTGTTGAACAGACCATTCATCTGTCTTAAAAGATGAGTGGTATGTTTTGTATTGTTGCAACAGATTACTCATCCGCTGCAATAGTTTGATTATATGCTGCAACAGATATACTACCTGGTGCAACAAATTAGTGATCTGTTGCAACTGTTATTTTACTGTTTTGCTAGTTTGATTTACTGTTATCCTTTTTTAACGATGCATTAATCAACAATAATATATTATTTTATGTTCCTATTAATTTTAGATAATATAGTTCCCAAAAGAACAGAAACCGAATCAAATCCAATTAAAGGAACAAGTGAAGCACCTAGGCTACATCCACCACTCTATGAGCTTATTTTACAAGCGTTATCTCAATCGGGAGCAGAATATGATGAACATGGGGAGAAGGGATGTTTCAAAAGAGATGATGCAGATGCTAATAGCCCTTCCACTGAAGAGCTGGTCAAAGCCTTCCGCATTGATCGTTATCCTATAAGAATGCAGTGCGATGGTGCCGCAGATTTAACGGGTGATTTTGTGGTTAAGTCAGCCATGAAAAAATCTTTCGACGCTTTCAGAAAAATACTTCGAGGACAAAAATTGGATGCTTATTTCAGGGACAGCTGCTTTGGAAAATATCTTCATTTATCGGAGGACAACAATGCTCATTTCCAAATGAAAATGGTATATGAACTTCTCAAGCATAGGTTTATGTATGAAAATAAAGATAAGATGGATGAGGC
>NW_025869202.1:0-1332 GCF_002878395.1 Capsicum annuum
TCATTTTATCTTAAAGTAGTTGTAATACTACAAATTTCTTTGTAATAATTTATTATAATTGTACTATATCTGATATTAAATTCTAGGTCATCTATTTCATTAATTATCTTGTCTTTTTCTTCTATGAATAATTCTATGTCTAAATCATATTCTAAACTATCTTTTAACTCTAGTTGTTTTATGGTTTTATCTATCTAAATTAATATTTCTTTTAATTATTTTTTTCCTCTTCTAAGCTGGTTTCTATAATTAATTTCTTTGTATAGCCAACTTTGTTTTTCTCTAACTCTTTTAATATATTCTAACATTTTTAATCTGTATAATATCCATCTGAATAATAACTGTCTAAATATGAGCAGTAGCTTTCATTATATAGGTGTAAGTTTTCTATAGAACTTAATAACTCTTCTTCTTCATAAATCCATTTTATTTTCTTTATGTCTATAATTTCTATATCTCTAAGTATATATAAAACAAGTATTTTAAAGTTATCTGTCATTTGCTTTTTCATAATATTCTTTAGTTGTTTGTTTTAATCTTTTAATTCCTCCATAGTTTCGTTAAGGTATTCTATATATTTTATATTTTTAATTCTCATGTATTCTTCTAAATTTGTTTTCATTAGTTTTTCAATTAATTGTATATTTTTTATATCCATTTTCAAATATTCTATGTAGTTTATCATAGTTGGTGCGTAGGTTTGGCATGTAGGGATATATAGGAGTAGGTAGGTAGGTGTGGTATGTAATTTATTCTAGTCATAGTATATTTATCAAATATTTTTTCCCATACGATCTTTCTTATATCTACTATTTCTATATCCTTAAGTGCATACAAAACAAGTATTTTGAATTTATCTATCATTTTATCGGATAAGTAGGTAGTCATTCTTTTTCATATAATGCTATTTCAAAATATTTCTTTCAACCATATACATAGTAAAATATGATCATCTTAGATCACTACATACTAGATTATTCTTAAATAACATGTTCTTCGGTCACTATTAGCATGGTAATCTGGATACTTTTTCCATAAATAGTGCCTCTACTCTGGTTACTCCCCTATCACGACTTTCTTGCCTCACCGGTTTCACCTTTAGGATGGCATAATTCTTGAGAATTTTTCTCCTTTTTCACTTTTCTAATAAACTTCTTAACATGCTATTCTTCGAATAATTCTACTATAAAGTAACTAATATGAGCTTATTTTATTATATCATGATTGTTAGGAATTTATGAATTTAGCTATTCATAATTATAAATAAATATACCTGTTCTGGTACATTTGATAATTCTGGGCTTTGTTCATCCATAGCTTTTCCTTAAAAAT
>NW_025869203.1:0-4378 GCF_002878395.1 Capsicum annuum
CTATAAATAGGTCCCTCCTTACTCAATCGTTCGTTCTACTACACACTATTTATTCCTCGCTCTTGTTACACCTTCAACTACTTTCTCTTCAAGGACTTGATAGCTTTTTCCTGTCTCTAGTAAGTTTTTTTCTTGATTTTTGTGTATATACGTTGTATTACATTACATTACATTCGAATTTTTTCTTTTTTTTTTACTTTTATGTTTACGTGTGTGTTTTGTCAACTTATGCGTTTTTTAGATATGGCTGATCCTGTATGGGATGTCGCTATTTTATGAGACGCCATGAGGGAACTGCAGAAGGAGGTTCATGACCTGCATTGGGAGTTGGCCGCAGTCAGAGTAAGGATGCTGCGGAAGATCCGTAGGCTACGGAGGGCGCTGCTGCTGCCCTTTAAAGATTGATCGGTTGGCCATACAAATAATAATGATGTTAATAATGATGATAATAATAAGCTTTTTTTTTTTTTCTGTTATCTATGTATTTTTTTTTTGTTTTATAAAAACTTATGTTTGATGCACTTGACTTTTTATTTCTTATTTAATTTTCATGCTGTCTATTTCTATTTCTTAACGAATGACATGTATACAATTAAGAAATAATTTGATTCCAGTATAAATAGCAAGAACATATGAGTTATCTGTTAGGTTTTGTGTGTGACAGGAGCTGTATTTTATTGTTCGAAACATATTAGTAATCTGATGAAATAGATTATTTATCTGTTGAAACAGATTACTAATCTGGTGTAACAGAATACCCATCTATTCGATACATAATCAAATTACGGGCACCTAGAACCCTTAAACATGAATCCAACATGAGTCTACTGTTACAACAAAACATTTATCTGGTGCTACAGATAATGGATCTGTTTAAACAGATTGCTCTTGTATTGCATTCATGTTCGCGTCCAAACTATTGTTGAAAAAATAACACACTAGCAGTTACCCAGATTCAACTAAAAAGCATAATCTGACTTACCAAAGTCTCCTCTCAAGTAAATTCTAAAGTTGAAAATGATTTACGAAATAAAATTTGACATAAGAATTTGGTCAAAGAGCAGCAGTTGGGGTAACAACAACAACAACAACAATGGTCAACAAGAAGAATATGAAGTTGATAATGAAGTATAATATGATGATAATGAATCAGAAGATGATGAACAAAGCAGCAGCAACAATGAACAACAAATATCGCGAAGAGAGAGAAAATAACAACGGATGAGGAGAGAGAAAAAGATGCTTTTTTTCCCTTCGTTCCCCGTTATATATTAACTAACATTTGAATCAAAGTGTAAATTTAAAAACTTGTGGGTTATTTTAAAAATTTTCAAACTTTCTTAAACCATAATGAAGTAATTGTCACCTCTATTCAATTATTAAGACTTGTGTCACCTACACCTCATTTTAAAACTCTTTTGTCACCTGTGGCCCAAACCCCCAACTTACTCACTCTAGTTTTTTTAAAAAGTTATTTAGCATATTTTTTTTTAATTTTTTTAATTGGGGGGAGGGGATTACAATGTGGAGAATCGAACCCTCTCCAACAAGGTGGGAGTTCATGTAACTAACCAACTAAGCTACTAAGATTCCCCTAGTTATTTAGCATATTATTTTAATTCAAAATAAGTAATTTTTTCTAAGGATTAAAGAAGTTATTAATTATATATATATATATATATATATATATATATATATATTTTTTTTTAAAAGATCTTTTTTTTTTTCTAATGGATTTTTCAAACCTCAATGTTGATTACTTTTCTATTTTTAAGTAAAATTTGGGGAAAGCCAAAGAATATAATTAATTTTTTAATTATTTTTTCAAAAATTTAACAATGCATGTAGAATAAAAGTAGTAGTAATAGCAAGTTATTTTAGTTCTATTGCGAACAATTGAACAAGATATGTAATTAATTTGCCCATTCCAAATAACTTGTGAATAATTGAACAATACGTACAAGTTTTACTCATTCAACAAAACTTGTGTGAATAATTTGTACCAAAGTTCTGTTGTCCGATATTTGTGAATAGTTTTAGAAAAAATAACATAAATATACACCATAACTTATATATTTACACAAATTTTCTTATATATTTACACAAAATTTTCACCCTTATAAAGTAATTATAAAAATTCCAACTAATTATATATCTTTATTGGATGTATCGGGGGCTAATTACGTATCTCTAAAGACTCAAAATCAGAAAAATATATCGAGAGCTAATTTTGTATCTTTACAAATAAAAAAATATATCTTCGCTGGATATATTATGTATTTTGACTGACCCATAATTGAAAAAAATGTATCGGAAACAAATTATGTATCTCTAGAATGAAAAAAAGATGTATCTTCGTTAGATGTATTGAGAGCTAATTATGTATCTCAATTTTCGACAAACTCAAAATTGAAATTTTCAGTAAGTATGTAAAATATATATATATATTTTTTGTAATTAAGCTCCAAACTATCAAGGTTTATGGTGTTTGCCCATAGTTTTTGTACGAATGTTGTGATCCATTTAATAGAATTTGTGGAAGCATGACTTTCATGCTTCAAGACAGGAAAAATTATCAAAAAGTACTTTGTTAATGTTTTCAATAAATATTTTTTATATATTCAAAGTTGGTCAGTACCAATTCACTATCATGAAAGAGGAGCTACATGTCTCCACCTTTGCTATAAAAATCCTTAATATTAATGTTTATGTTGTTTCATTTAAACTCATCTATTTTATGTTCTATGTTCTAACAACTATTTAAAAAAAAAGCAGAATGAGCAAAAAGGTATGAATAAAAATAACATGAAGTAAGAAAAACAAGAGACGTTTCCCTTTTTGAAATCCTATATATGTGGTTCCTTTTAGTGGACAACTACAAGTGGAATTGAAGTTGAATTATCTCTTCCCCTAAATACCAATGGAGGTTATTAAAACAATAGAGTAAACCATCTAGTATTCTCCTTAACTATAAACAAATTTACTATGATACACTTCAATTTTACGGGGTCCTATTATCGCCTAAACTAAATTTTAGCGTGATTTTTGTCATCATTTTTAGCTGACGTGACACCTTTTGTCAACCTTTTTAGCTGACGTGACCCCTATTTATGTAATAAAGGTCTCATGTCAGCACAAAAGAGGGACACAAATAAGCTAAAATTGAGTTGGGGAAGGGGGTAATAGGATCCCTCTGAAGTTGCAGTGCGTCATTGCAACTTTGATCGTAGTTTGGGGGAGGGGAAGGGGTTACTGAATGCTTATCTCAAAAAGATATATCAATGGAGATTGATCTTTTTGTCTTACCAATGGTGTTATTTTATAAAAGGGAGGGAGCCTTAGAGTAACAAATAACGTTATTGTCATGTGTTCAGACTCTTTAACAATGTTGCCTGGTAGGGCTGAGCATATTTTGGTTTAAACCGAAAAAATCAAAAAATCAAATCAAAATTTTAATTTCGATTTGATTTTCGTTTTTTTAAATCGGTTTCAATTTTCAATTTTTGAAATTCGATTAAACGGTTTGATTTTCGATTTTCCAAAAAAATAATTCGGATAAACCGATCAACCGAAATTCTATAAATAATTAATAATATATATATATATATATATATATATAATATTTAATATATAATAATATAATATAAATATATAATAGCAATCCTAATAACTAATAAGTAATAGCACGCCACATATAACGAACAACATACATCAGTCCAATAGTTGAACAATCGATCGAACCATAGACCGCCGGTGAGATCGTCATCTGCTACAAGAATTACAAGGACAACACGAAACATACTTCAAAATCAGTCCACAAGATCAAAGATCCAAGGACCCTTTTGAAGACCACACTCGGATTCAACAAACAACAACAAAAACACAATGTATTGATGTGTTTATCACCTAAAAACAGCTAACAACAAACTATGTTAACAACAACAAGATGAAGAACAACAACAATGGAACAAGAACAACAAGTCACAGATTTGAATTACAAGAACATAAACAAACGATTACAACATAAATAAAATGGATAGATAGTTAGACCTTGGTCGGTATAATCTTAAGAATCCAAGAATATGATAATCTTGGAACCTTAACACTACACACAACGGTTATCCTAACTTCTACGTTGACACAAGAGGAACTTTACCTCCTCTAAACACCAACGTCTCAAGCCAACATTGTAACACAAGTGATATCCGCATTTGTTGCCCTGATTTCGGTGCGATGGCTATTCCAAGCCCTACAAATAAAGGTGTTTCATGTTCCAAGTCTTATATCAATGAACAACTAATGAGAAAAAGACCTAAAATATTCTATTTATCTTCTATTACAAGACAAGACAAAATGACAACAATGCCCTTTAAGGGTG
>NW_025869204.1:0-2977 GCF_002878395.1 Capsicum annuum
TATATATATATATATATATATATATATATATATATATATACATATATATATATATGTATTTTAAATCATGTTATTCATAAAATATCAAAATTACTTGTGTTTGAGCCCGAACTTAGCATGGGTCTTATAAAATTAAACTATATATAAGGGAGAACATCTCATTTTGGTAGTCTTCACATGACTGTATTTTGTCTATTTTTTCCTTAGTTAAATTTTAATGATCTTTCGAAGATCTCATTCATTTTAGTAAATTTGAACAATTACATTGGCATTTAAAATGATATACAAATAATGATGAATAAAAAAGTGATAGTGACACTATAAAATATCAATTTATCCAACTAAATTTAATATTAATTCAAAATTTTATTGTCGTCTTTTATGTGGGATAATAGTAGTTTAATAGAAAAAAAAAAAACTTTTTGTAATCCTCACAAGAAATTTGTGAAGCTTTAATGAACTTGTAAGGACTCATTGAAGAAACATCTACAAAAAGTATTTTATTGAGTCTGAGTTTTAATTATTTAATTTATCATAAATCATACAATAGCTTGTAGCATCAAATATTTTTATATTAATTAAATATTATATTATTTTTTTAAAAAAAATGAATTATCCAATGTAAATTTTAATTGAGAAAAAATAATGAAATTAATTATACATAAGGCAAAAATTGATTTAGATCGTTAAAGGCTTTCATTCAAAAACTTTCTATAAAATAAAAAAAGAGAAAATCTTTCATGTGTGCATTTGTTTGAAAATTAAAAGAAAGCCTAAATTATACCATAATAAAAAATGTTATTTTTAACTTATAAAACCTTTTACTCCCTTCGTTTAATTTATTTGTTTAGTTTTGACTTAACACAAAGTTAAAAAAAATAACGAATATTTTTGAATTTTATGATCTTAAACTAAAAATATACAGAAAGGACCAAAATATTTGTTGATCTTCTTGTCTTAAATTTGCCACATGAAAAGTTGAAATTAACCCAAGAAAGAAAAGAGATATTTTATTAAAACGAACTAAAAAAATAGGACAAAAATTAAAACAGATATATAATTTAACATTTTAAAAATATTGAAAAATAATCAAACTAGATCATTAACTAATATAATGGTGCAAAATAGATAAAAAGAAAAAATAGCAAGTTTAAAGAAAATACAAATATAGATATTAATGGGAAAAGGACACCACGTAACACTTTTGAAAAATAATGGCCCATGTTTCACTTTTTGGACAAAACTAACACTCCAGATGTTTTAAATTTCATTTATTAGCCCTTCATTTAATAAGGCACAAGTAAAGGAAAAAGGCTTACAATTGTTCTTTTCTCGAAAAAAAAAAAGATTTAACTGATACATACAGTTATCTTTTTCGACTATTCTTTTCGATTAGGATTTTGTTCAGACGTTTGTAGTGATTAAATTCAAGAAAAAGTTTAATATTGATATGAAATTAGCTGGTAAAGGTATAAGATATGATCCTAATTTTGTTGTTAGTGATGATGATTTGGAAGATTTAACCAATCGTAATGTTCAATTGAAGGATTTGAAGAATGTTCATGCTACTCCTAGTCGAATTACTAGGTCTCAAGGTAAATTAGTAGATGATCCATCAATGGCGGCATAAAAAAAATCATCTAAAGAAAGCCACATACAGATGTGAGTGATGAATCAGATCTTGTTGTTCTTTGCAAAAAAAAACAACAAAAAAAAGCAGTCATTCAAAAAATAATGAAGATAATTGTAAGTCATCTAAAGGAAAGGAGAAGATAAGTGTAAATGATGGAGGAGATACTCTTGTTCTTCGCAAAAAAAAAATAAAGAAAAGGAGTCATTCAAAAAATAATGAAGATGATGGTAAGTCATCTAAAGGAAAGGAAAAAATAAGTGTGAATGATGAAGGAGACACTCTTGTTCCTCCCAAAAAATTGAAAAAAAATGAATCGATCAAATGACAAAGAAAATGATGCTCAATCATCCAAATAGAAAAGTAGAAAAGTTTTTGTTCCTTGGAAGAGAAAAATACCCAAATTAACTGATTTTGAGGTACATTGTGTGTGCTTTCTATGTATAGATTATGTCTGATAGAATTTCAATTTTTATGTAGAATTTGTGTATGTTTAAAATATGTGTGTTATTGTTGTGTATAATATATGTCAATTTTGTATATGAAACATATAGGGTAGTGATATTTATGAAATTTAGTGTACAGTGGTTGTTAACTATTTGTGTATCAACATTGTTTAAGAAATGTGTATACTTTGAATATTTATATTGTTACTGTGTAAAATTAGCAATAGTGTAGTAATGAATATTGTATGATTAATATATATAGCTTTTTGAAATATTTATACCTAAAAGTACACTTACTTATTGCAGGTTTGGGATTTGTTTCTTGGTCCATCTGATCATTACAAGTATCAGCTCAGCGTGCACACAAACTATGGTATTGTGACTGCCTTGAAATCTAAGTTGGACAAGAAGCAACTTGATTTGTTTAAGAATAGCTGCTTTGGATATTTCTTATCTTTACCAAATATTTTTCCTCAAAATCAACTTATCCATGAAATGTTACTTAGGGAACTTGTTTTTGAGAGAGATGATGAAATATGGATTAAAGTGAATAACACTAGGTTACGGTTCGGCTTACAAGAGTTTGCTATAATTAGCGGCTTAAAATGTACTGAAAATTACAATAATGAGTTTGTTGTTACTGAAAAAAGTAAGCTGATGGAGTTGTCTTCTCCAGGAAAGTCCAAGGTCACAAAGTTTGATTTAGAAGAGTGTTTCATAGAAAAAAATTTGCAATGTGATGAAAATGCTTTACAAATTTCTATTTTGTTCTTCATTTATTTCTTTCTTTTTTTTTTTTATCATGTATAGTGATGTTATAACTAAGAATAATTTCTTATTGGTTGAATCTAGGAACTATAAAACATTTTCTTGGGGAAAATTATGTTTTTGTCTGACGTTG
>NW_025869205.1:0-2146 GCF_002878395.1 Capsicum annuum
TAGGCCAAAAACAAGAGAAAAATGAGGACGTATAGATGGAACGACTCACTCAATAGACTTTCTTCACTCTATACCTTCAAATACTTTAGAAAATACACGAATTTATGATGAAAGTAGACACACTGCTGAATCTTTAATAAAAAGGGGGCGGAATAGAGAAAGAATGATACCTTCTGCTCGCTCCGAAATCAAAGAAAAGAGGTGAGTGTACTTGGCTTGCATATCAGCTTCGTCTTCCCGAGTATCACTCTCAACAGATTGATTTCCCCAAAGCACTTTAACCAAAAAAACTTCTTTGTTCCTTAGCCTACGGATCTGAAAATCCAAAATCTCAACCAGAATCTCTTCAAATGAAAGGCTATCCTGAATATCTAAGGTTTTGGAAGAATCAACCATGACAGAATCACCAATACACTTCTTAAGCATAGAAACATGAAATACCAGATGAATGCTAGACAACTCCGCAGGTAAATCCACCTCATAAGCTACTTTCCCAACACGGCTCAGAACCCTGTGTAGACCAACATAACGGGGACTAAGCTTTCCCTTCTTTCCAAATCTCTTCACCCCTTTCATGGGTGAAACCTTCAAGTACACCAAATCACTAACATTAAACTCAAGATCTTTTCTTCTCACATCGGCATACGACTTCTGACAACTTTGAGCGATTTTCAATCTTTCTCGAATCAACTTAACTTTTTCCATAGCCTCAAACACAGCATCCGGCCCAATTACAGCTGCTTCTCCTACTTCAAACCAACCTATGGGCGATATACATCTTCTCCCATACAAAGCTTTAAACGGGGACATCTGAATACTAGCATGGAAACTATTATTATACACAAATTCGATCAATGGCAAGTGCTCATCCCAACTACCTTTGAAATCAAGCGTACATGCCCTCAACATGTCCTCCAAAGTCTTAATAGCCCTCTCATCCTGACCATCAGTCTGCGAATGGAAAGTAGAACTTAAACGAACTAGGGTACTAAGACCCTTCTGAAAAGCCCTCCAAAACTGAGAAGTAAATTGAGTACCCCTATCAGAGATGATAGCCAAAGGAACTCCATGCAATCTGACTAACTCACGGATACACAATCTAGCATAATCCTCAGCTGTATAAGATGAATGTACTGGCAAGAAATGAGCTGATTTAGTCAACCGATCTACGACAATCCAAATCGAATCAAGATGACGACGAGAAGGGGGAAAACCAATTACAAAATCCATATTCACTTCTTCCCACTTCCAAGTAGGAATGCTAATAAGAAAATATGCACACTCCTCGTCAAATTTCTAACAACGACACTGCTACTGCCTCAACTGTGTACGTGTAAAGATGATGCCATATAGCATTTGTCATCTTCATGATGCCCAAACTCTTTTATCAGCGGACCTACCCAACCTGTCACCTCATTTTCTGCTTTTATAATGGCATATCCTTCCAAGTTTCATACACCATCCATTTTATTTTAATTAGATAAATAATATCTATTTTAATTTATTTGTGTAATTTATAAAATTATAAAAAAAATTATTACGTGAAGTATTAAATGAAGTGAAAAGTGTATTCTACTAATATGTAAATGCTAGTTTCATTAATCCATATTCCGTACTAAGCTTAGATCCAAACAACTCTACATATAAATAATAATAATTAAATTTTAAAAAATAATTTATATTATATTTTTTACTTGATAATTAATATAATTTAATGACCGATAAATTAAATATATTTTATTAAAATTTTTTATAATTATTAAAGTTCTTAATCACATAATTGGATAATTTTTTTAAAAAATTATTTGTATGGAAGAAAGTATTACAGGAGAATTAGAATATAACAAGAGACCACAAGTAATTTAATATTTTATAAAATAACATGATACAACAACAACAATAACAACATACCCAGTGGATTTCAACATAGAGGGGTCTGAGGGAGGGTAGAGTGTACGCAGATCATACCACTACGTAAGATGAATTAGAGAGTCTGTTTTCGACAGACCACCGGCTTAGGACCGATAGCAGTATAACAAACACAAAACATCAATGCATAAAAACTAGTACAGTCTGCAAAATAAACTAACGTCACTAGCCATAAGATAATACTATAGTCACAAGATAATACTAAAACTATCTATCC
>NW_025869206.1:0-1035 GCF_002878395.1 Capsicum annuum
GATATATTTCTAAGCAAAAGCTATGGATGAACAAAGCCCAGAATTATGAAACCTACCAGAACAGGTAGATTTATTTATAATTATGAATAACTAAATTCATAAATTCCTAACAATCATGATATGATAAAATAGGTTCATGTTAGTTACTTTATAGTAGAATTATTCGAAAAATAGCATGTTAAGAACTTTATTAGCAAAGTGGAAAAAGGAGAAAATTCTTTAAGAACTATGTCATCCTAAAGGTGAAACCGGTGAGGCAAGAAAGCCGTGATAGGGGAGTAGCCAGAGTAGAGGCGCTGTTTAAGGGGAAAGTATCCAGATTACCATGCTAATAGTGACCAAAGAATATGTTATTTAAGAATAATCTAGTATATAGTAATCTAAAATGATCATATTTTGTTATGTGTATGAATGAAGGGAATACTTTGAAAAAGAAACATATGAAAAATGAATACTTATTTATCTGACAAAATGGTAGATAAATTTAAAATACTTGTTTTTTATGTACTTAAGGATATAGAAATTATAGATATAAGGAAAATCATATTGGAAAAAATATTTGATAAATATTTAATGACTAGAATAAATTACATACCTCACCTACCTAACTACTCTTATAAGTACTTACATACCAAACCTACACATCAACCATGATAAATCACGTATATTGGAAAATTGATATGAAAAATATACTATTAATTAAAAAACTAATGAAAATAAATTTACAAAAATATATGAGAACCAAAGATATAAAATATATAGAATATCTTAATGAAAATATAGAGGAATTAATAAGATTAAAACAAATAACTAAAGAAAATTATGAAAAGCATTTAATTAACCTACCTAAATGATAGATAATTTTGAAGTACTAGTTTTATACATACTTAGAGATATAGAAATTATAAACGTAAAGAAAATAATATGGAAAAAAAATATTTAACATTGAAGATGAAGAGCTAGATATAAATCAGATAGAAGACGAGTTAGGAGAAATATACTTAAGTGATGACAATCACTATTACTACCTAGATA
>NW_025869207.1:0-2271 GCF_002878395.1 Capsicum annuum
TTTGTACATCATCTTCCTTGACTTAATATAAGAAATAAACTTACCCCTTGGTGCCCCAATATTACCCCTCCACTCAAGGACTACTTCCTTTGGAAAATGAAAATGCACCCTCTTAGCTCGGCAATCCACTGTGGCATAACAAGAAGACAGCCAATCCATACCCATTATGACATCAAAATCCACCATTTCAAGCTCCAAAAGGTTAGCCAATATATCACGATTACAAACAGTTACTATACAATTACAGTAAACTTTTCTAGCTATAATAGATTCGCCAATTGGTGTAGACACTTTAAATGGCTTAGCTAGTAATTCTGGTGTTCTTTTGAACTTTCCAGCAATTAATAAAGTGACATATGATAATGTAGAGACTGGATCAATTAATGCATATACCTTATGTGAAAAGATAGACAACGTACCTGTAACCACATCAGGGGAAGCCTCCAAATTTTGTCGACCTGCCAGAGCATATGTACGATTATGAACACCACTAGAACTAGCTCCCTTAACACCCCTACCACGACCAGTAGGTATCTGCTGAACCCTACCAAAAGAAGGAACCGAGGATGATGATGCAACAGTAGATCCAATAGGTCGTGCCATATCTGCCATGCCCCTTTTTCGACAATCTCTCATTATGTGTCCCGGTGTGCCACACCAATAACAAGAATTATCCCAAACCGACATGCACCTAGATGATTTCTTCCACAATGCTTACAAAGCTGTCTAAGAGGTCTTAATTGGCTTGCACCTCCTTACTCTCGATACCCCACTACTTGTGAACCTTTACTCTCACTTTTTTCCCCGAATTGATTTCCCTTAAACCCCTGGAATCGAGAAAAAACACCTGATGTGGAGTAGGAAGGTGATGGTCTAGGAGGTCTATCGAAAAATTGAGGCCTGAATTCACTCTGAGATGGAAAAAATGGTCCCATAGATCTAGCCCTCTTGGAGTGCCCTCTTTCCAGCTCTTGTGTCCTTCTTTGCCTTTAATCATCCATTTTTTGAGCAAATGTATGTATTCTTGCTATATCCATGTCTTTATTCAAGGCAGCAATAGTACAATCTCTAACCAAATATTGGTCCAATCTATCCACATATCGATGAACTCTATCCTCTATAGTAGCCACTACGTTAGGAGCATACCTGCCCAAAAAATTAAATTGAAGACTGTACTCCCTCACGCTCATATTTTCTTCGCAAAGATTTAAAAACTGATCTGCACGGGTCTCCCGAATCTCGAATGGAAGATAATGATCAAGAAATGTTGTTTTGAATTTTTTCCAACCAGCTAAGGGAGCACCTATACCCCTTGACTTTTTCCAAGCTTCATACCACAATATAGCCACCCCCTTTAATCGATATGCTGCTAACTCTACTGTCTCTTTACCAGATACATGCATAACATCTAAAGCCCTTTGAATCTGATCAATAAAGTCTTGTGGATCTTCATTAGGATTTGAACCAGTAAATTGAGGAGGGTCCAATTTAAGGAAATCTTAGGTCCATAAACTGCCTGCCTTATCCACACCACTAGAACCCATAGTTGGACCAGCTTGTCCTTGACCTTGTCCAACAACTATACGTGTTAATAATTGCACCGCATTCCTTAAATCTTGCTCAGTAGCATTAATAGGTGACTCTGGGGTTACTCCCCTCCTCCTTAGCTCTTCTGAAGATGGAGGAGTAGAAGAAGTCCGTGATGCAAACTCATCTTGGGCCTCACTTTGATTAGCATATCTAGGTGGTGATTTACTTATCCTTTTTTCGGCAGCCATATCTACTTGTTTACTCTTTTTACTCTTACTCCTTCTTGTAATCGGCATCATTACTATATTGAAAAAAAAACATATTTCAGGTTAAATACAAGTCAACCTACGTTATTGGCTCTATCGCACGATCTAAGAAATGAAGAAAAAGAAACAACTCCTAAATGCCTCGTAGCCTCCTACTTAGAGATGTGGTGCACAACACACATATAAGCAAGACTCTACATAGACACGACTTTGCAGACAACTCCCTAGGATGACTTGCTCTGATACCAATTTTGTCACGCCTCATATTTCGTTGGGGCAGACAGGCACCCATTTCGGGAGAACCAACTCTTAACCATGTACTTTTCATGCATATAATTATGGCATTCAAAGCTTCTGCTAGTATGGGCAAGATGCATTGATAAAACAAACTACGTAAGTAAGTCTAAACCTACATATACAAGACTTTACCGTTGGGGCCACAACGTTAAAAGAACACAATACTACTACACTTTTC
>NW_025869208.1:0-1375 GCF_002878395.1 Capsicum annuum
AAGTTATTCAATAACATCTGATCCCTAATGGTTTTGTATGATGTCCTTTGTTACCAATGAACTTATTTCCACCCTACAAGATGTCAAGACATTCCAATACTTACTTGTCTTCCAAATCTTACATGTTTATTGCACTAATGAATGTCAGAAGGTATCCGGTTACTCAAACAAGATCCATGTGCTATTAATTACTCCAAAATATTTCATTGATATACCAATAAGTTCCTACTTCATAGTTATGGCATTGATGACTCCAAAAAACTTCATTTATGTGCCAATGAGTTCTTACTTAATTGTTATTGCATTAATGGTCTATTTATATGTCTCTTATTGATGTATCATTGTGGATACAGATAGTCGGTGTATCTTGTTTAATAACACTGATTGGTTATTAAAAGGAAATAATGACCTGTATAAGCTCGAGCACATCATGTCAATCCACGTATTGATGAACTCTGTCATTCATTGTAGCTAAAACATTAGGAGCATATCTCGACAAGGAATTAAATAGGAGACTATACTTCCTCATACTCATATTCCCCTAACTAAGATTTAAAAATTGATCTGCACGGACCTGACAAATCTCAAATGAAAGATAATGATCAAGAAATGCCTCTTTGAACTCTTTCTAAGTAGCTGGGGGTGCATCAATACCCCTAGATTATTTCTAGTCCTCGTACCAATATATAGCCTCCCCTTTAAATCTATACGCTGCTAACTCCACTGTCTCTCTACTCGTTACATGCATAACATCTAAGGCCCTTTGAATTTGATCAATAATGTCCTGTAGTTCCTCGTTAAGATCTGATCCTGTAAAAGTGGGAGGATCCATCTTAAGAAAATCCTGTGTTCGAAGGCTAGCCGCCCTATCTGTACCACTATGACCCGTGGTAGGAACGGCTTTCCCTTGAGCTTGCCCAACAACTATACGAGTCAAAAGTTGCAATGTATTTCTAAGATCTTGATCAACAACATTAATAGGTGGATCTGGGAATATAGTTCTCCTCCCCCTTATTTCTTCCGGAGTGGAAGAAGTTTCTGATGCATGCTCAGCTGGAGCCTCACTTTGATTAGCTGGTATAGTGGGTGACTTACTAGTCCCCTCTCTGGCAGCCACATCTACTTTCTTACCGGTATTCTTGCTTCTGGTAACTGGCATCATTACTATAATAAGAGAAACAAATGGATTTAGTGGTCAACTATGACTTCATATACAATATAGGATCTATCGCATGATCTAAGACATGAAGAAAAGAAACAATTCCTAAATGTCCATAGCCTCCTATTTATAGATGCGGTGCACGACACACCGATAAACAAAACTCTACGTAGACACAGCTTTGTAGACTCACTAGGATGAACTGCTCTGATACCG
>NW_025869209.1:0-3716 GCF_002878395.1 Capsicum annuum
GGGAACTCCATGCAGTCTGACTAGCTCTTGGATATACAATCTAGCGTAATCCTCAACAGTATATGAAGTATGAACAGGCAAGAAATGAGCAGACTTAGTCAACCTATCAACCATAACCCAAATGGAATCATGATTGCGTCGGGAAGGAGGTAAACCAATCACGAAGTCCATATTTATCTCTTCCCACTTCTAGGTGGGAATACTAAACTCTTGTATCATACAACCATGTCTTTGGTGTTCAACCTTAACCTGTTGGCATGTTGCACACTTAGCTGTACATACTGCTATATCTTTCTTCATGCCACTCCACCAATAGATTTTCCACAAGTCTCGAACATCTTAGTGGCACCAGGATGAATAGAATATCGTGACCTGTGCACTTCAGCCATAATCCTCTATCTCAGATCATCAACATTCGAGAGACACAATCTACCATACAATCTCAACACACCATCTCTCCCTTAGGAGAAAACCTCTACTTTTTGGTCCTTGACTGACTCCTTCAGTCTGACCAAACTAGCATCTAAGTATTTCTTTTCCTTCACTTTCAAAACCAAGGAGGATTCGGAACTACTCTAAACCCCTATACTACCTTCAGCAGAATCAAACAACCTAACCCCAATCTAGCCAAATGATGTACATCACAAGCCAACTCTTTCTTACCTTCTACCACATGCAAAACACTACCCATGGACACTCTACTTAGGGCATCCGCCACAACATTGGCCTTGTCCGGATGGTACAACACACTCATATCATAGTTCTTTAACAATTCTGACCTTCGTCTCTGCTTAAGATTCAATTCTCTTTGGGTAAACACATACTGCAGACTCTTATGATCAGTGAAAATATCAACATGAACACCATACAAATAGTGTCTCCAGATTTTCAAAGCAAACACAAAGCAGCCAACTCAAGGTCATAGGTAGGGTAATTTTTCTATGGGGTTTCAACTATCTAGAAGTATAAGATATCACCTTACCCTTATGCATCAATACACAACCCAACCTAACTCTCGAAGCATCACAGTACACCACAAAACTATCAACACTATCAAGCAAAGTTAAAGCAGGGGCTGAAGTGAGTTGAGTCTTCAACTCCTGAAAACTCTTCTCACAAGATTCAGACCACAAGAACTTCACTTTGTTTTGGGTCAACCGAGTCATATGAGATGCTATTGAGGAGAAAACCTGAACAAAATAATGGTAATAGCCAGCTAAATACAAAAAACTTCAGATATCAGTCGGAGAAATAGGTCTAGGCCCATTTCTAACAGTTTCGGTCTTTTGGGGATCAACTCTAATACCCTCGAAAGAAATGGTATGACCCAGAAAAGCAACTAACCTTAGCTAAAACTCACACTTACTGAACTTGGAAAACAACTTATGATCTCTAAGGGTTTGCAAGATAGTCGAAGATGATCAAAATGTTCATCCTCACTACAGGAGTACACCAGTATATCATCGATGAACATTATGACAAACATATCCAGATATGATCTAAAGACTCGATTCATAAGGTCCATGAAAGCTGCTGGGGCATTAGTTAATCCAAAAGACATAACAAAAAACTCAAAATGGCCATAACGAGTTCGAAAGCCAGTTATTGGGATGTCACACTCCCTAACTTTGAGTTGATGATAGCTGGAACGAAGGTCTATCTTTGAGAAATAACTTGCACTTTGCAATTGGTCAAACAAATCATCTATTCTTGGAAAGAGGTACTTATTTTTTATGGTGACTTTATTCAGTTGGAGGTAAACAATGCACATATGCCAAAGAGCCATCTTTCTTTCTCACAAACAACACAATAGCACCCCAAGATAAACACTGGGCCTTATAAAACCCTTATCTAGTAGATCTTTGAGTTTCTTTTTCAACTCCTTAAGTTCTACAGAGGCCATATGGTAAGGAGGAATAGAAATGGGCTGAGTATCGGGAAGAAGATCAATCCTAAACTCTATCTCTCTATCAGGAGGTATCCCTAGGAGATCATCCAGAAAGACATCAGAAAACTCATTAATGATATTAACAGATTGGATAGTTGGAGTCTCAGACTTAGTGTCTTTGACTCTAACCAAATGCTAAATACACCCCTTGAAAATAAGCTTTCTAGCTTTGAGGTAAGAGATAAAATGACTCTTGGGTAACACAAAATTCCCAGACCACTCAAACACGGATGCACCCAGAAACTGAACCTTGACTCTAAGAAGAATACCACCAGTCCATACCCAGAATTACATCAAAATGTACCATGTCTAACTCAATCATATCAGCCAACAAGACTCTATGAAACAGTAATTGGTCACTTTTTATACACTTTCTGGGCAACAATCGAATCACCCACTGGGGTAGAAACTAGGATAGGCTCAGGAATAATTAGGACTTATTTCAAAATGTACAGCAATCAAAGGTGTAACATATGAGAAACTGGATCCAGGATCCAACAAAGAATACATATCAAACTAAAATATACGAAGCATACCAATAACAACATCCTGAGAGTCCTCCTATTCCTGGTGGGACAGTAAAGCATAGAATCTATTCTGGCACTGCCTGCCAGCATTGCTAGAAGAGGCGCCCTGGGCTGGGGCTAGGTGAGTCACTGGAACTGGAGCACTAACAGTTTGAGTCTTGGTCAAAGGGAGATAGTCACGACGCCCTTGTCCATCCTATGGACAATCTCTAACTCTGTGACCCATGTCACCACATCGGAAACAACCTCTCTTCTCACCCCAACACTCACCTAAATGAGCCCTACCACACTTAGGACACAGGGAATAATTTGTCTTACTGCCAGTACTATACTGGGACCTGGATGCATATGACCTGGTACCTTGCTCCTGCCAACTTGTAGGCATGGGACCACTAGCAGATGACGGTGCTAGCATAGAAGAATGATCCTAATATTGAGGGCGACTCCCTCCATGCGATCTAGTCTGACCCTGTCCGTACTGCTAAGACCTAGCTCTCTTATTCCCTCTCATTCTATCTCTCTCCTTAATCTTGTCTGCCTCAATCTGTTGGGCATGAGTCATCATCCTAGAATTATTCATCTCACTATTGAGCATAGCAGACCTATACTCCTTAACCACATAACTAGACACTCTAGTCACAAACTTACTTATACTTTCTCGATTATCATCCACTAAGTCAGGAGCATACTTAGCCAACTGATTAAACTTTAGACAGTACTCCCTAATAGTCATAGATCCCTGTTGAAGGTTCATAAACTCTTCTACCTTTGCCTCTCTCATCTCCAAAGGGAAAAACTTATCCAAAAATGTACCCTGGAACTCTTGCCAAGTTGTGGGGACAGCTCCCTCACCTCTACCTTTCCTCCAAGAAACAACCCAATCATAAGCAAGGTCTTTCAACCTATACGCAACCAACTCCACACTATGTTCCTCATATATATACATCACCTGAGTAATCTTCCTCACCTTCTCTAAAACTAACTGTGGATCCTCATCAGACATGGACCTATAGAATTTTGACAAAATCATCCACATGAAGTCATGGATCCTGTCAGCAGCTAAATCACCTCCCTGCTGTTGTGGAGTCAGGGCCGGGTTGGCCTGAATATTTGTAGTAACAGCTTGGGCCAGCGCCGAAAAGGCTGCCCGAAATTTAGCATGAGACACATTTTTATTTCATGGGTCAGCGGGTTGCGGTTACTGACAATCATTATTTCTTCTCGCACGATGTGGAGGCATA
>NW_025869210.1:0-3098 GCF_002878395.1 Capsicum annuum
ATCCCTCGATCCCGTGGTTCGACCACGGTCTCTTGATGGAACATATCGGCTAATTCGACACTACGATGTACAAACCACACAAAACACGTAAAAAAATAAAACAAAACAAATAAAAAATATAGTGTCCAGTCCGAGTTATACAGTCCCAAAAATAGAAAAATACGAAAAATGTAAATCCTATTCTAAACTAATCCTAGATTAAGCTCCAATGCCTTATCCGACGCCGCGGACCTTCCTACGATCATTTTCCACCAATATGATACATCGGGGCATTCCCCAGTGAATAAATACAATGTGTCTCAGGGCATTCCTCGACGGAATGAATACATTTGAATTAAATAAGCTAACAAAAAAAACACGTTCAAAACACACATTCAAATATTCAACACATCAGACCTAAATTTTGCCTACTCGAACCTATATTGCCTATCCATTTCAGCATATCACAAATCTATCACATTCATGCTTATTCCGAAATAAACAAAAGACAACAAAATGAAAATTAACCTACATTCACCTTTATCAATTTCTCGATCCCCCCCCCGCTAGCTCATTTTTACCAATTACACGTAAATTACTCCAATTCGTTTCATATATCATCGAAAACACACCGTGAGCACAAAAATCATGACATCATAACGTCAACAAAACTCACCGACTACAATCATATCACACATAATCACAACAATTAAACACATTTGAGACAATGACAAGAATATAGAGTTGAGGGATGGACCTTAAACCGCTCTTTGACCAATATTATTTGACGAAATAAAGAAAATTCGCCTCCGAAAACCTCAACTCAAGCTCCAACGACAAATCTGTCCAGCTCAGTATTTGAGAAATTGAAACCCAAAATTCGGTTCAAATAACCAATTCGCAAAGCAACTGAAACTATTCAATATATGCCCGGGATCGATCCTAACAAACGAAACTGACTCGAACGATTCGAAATCTAACCCAAACAGTCCAAAATCTGACCCAAACCAGCCGAAATCAACCCGTTTAGGCAGATTTCAAATGTATTTCATTGTTTGATCTTGGTTCTCGACGACTTTTTCAATGGAGTTAATTCAAAAAACTTATCAGGATCGATCCTAACAGATGAAATTGACCCGAATGAACCAACGACTACCAGGATTGGAATTTCAGAGGAAAGAAAAATAATAGAAAACTCACGATATCGGAGCTCCAGTAAGCTTGGCGGCAAGACGATGGAACAGGGATCGGATTTCAAGAAAACCCAATGCTTTTCGGCTATATTTCTCCACAAAAATTGAGGACGAGCAAGACCCGCACCCCCCAATCCTCTCTGGATTCAGTCTGAACATTGTCAGAATTGACCCAAATAAGCTAGAATCGACCCAAACTGGCTTGTTTCAGGCTGATTAGATCAGCGAGTTCTAGTTCTTGGTGACGATTGACCGAAAAACTTGATTTTTTGGTCAAAAATCTCCTCTTTTGAACTTCCAATCTTGATCTCTCTTCGCGACTCTCTCTCTCGACTTCAGCTTGTATTTATGCTCTTTTTTGTGTTTGCGTGTGCGATTTAGAAGAAACAAAAAGAGAAAAAAATGACTTCTCAATGGTGAATCTGTCTTCTCTAATGAAGATGATGATATCTGTATCCCCCTTTTTTTTCTCCCTCCGTATATGTGGGTCTTGTGTGTATATATTGTATTTATCCTCTTCCTGGTCCTTTCTTTTTGGACAAGAAAAAAAGAGAGGGGGGGTGGCGTAGGGTAGGGTTAGGTAGGGGTAGGGAGGTGGTTTATTTTGATTGGGTAGGTTGTTAGGATGATAAAAAGAATAAAAGTTTGTTAGGGATTTTGTTGAGAGTTTTTTTTTTTTTTTTGTATTTTTGTGGGTTGTAATTACATGGGTGAGGGTATACGGTAGGATAAGGTAAAAAATGGGTAAAAAGTGCTATCGAGAAGGGACAAAATTACGTGTCTACAAGATAATTGGAAATAAAGCTAGTGTTGAGGGTTCCATTTGTGAAGCGTACTTGATGATGGAGTCAACACAACTATTTTCTCATTATTTTGAACCTTATATCATGTCACGAAATCATAATGTGGATCGTAATGACGATGGTGGTGTTGTGGAAGATCTTAAAGGAAATCTTTCAATATTCTCCCATCTAGGTTGACTTTGGGGAGAAGCAAAGAAAAGAGATTTAATCTTAGATGAAATCAAGGCGGCTCAAACTTATATTTTTACTAAATTGTGAGGAGGTTGAGCCATTTGTGAGGTAACCAAACTCTCTTAATTAATAATAATAAAATCTATTCTTATATCGTGACTTCTCATATATAAATTAATTTGTTGCAATGAAGTATGTACCTGCAATATTTGGAAGAAGAATTTCTGAATCTCTGAATCTCTCTCAAAGCGAAATAGATGAGAGCCTTGAAGAAAATTTTGCTATATGGTTCAAGGGATATGTAATATTTAAATAAATATTAACTTTCATATAATGATGCATGTACTTAAATTGGCTTCTCATGTTTAACTAGATCTTTGTTGTTTTTAAATAGGCTCGGTGCAATCCCATTAAAAATGAATACTTGCGTAGTCTTGCTCGTGGACCATTAATAGGAGCTACATCTCATTTAGTTTATTTTGTTAACGGATATAAATTTCACACAGAATGTCATGATAGCATGAGATCAACAATGAATAGTGGAGTTTGTATCTCAGATCCAAATTTTGGGGATTATTATGGGCGAATAAAAGAGATCATGCAAGTGGAATACCGTGAAGTACCTTTAAAGCAAACTGTGTTATTCAAATGCGAATGGTTTGACCCAATAATAGATGTCGGTGTTAAGAAGCATGATCGGTACATATTGGTTGATATTAACCATCGTCGTCAAGATAAAAAGTATGAGCCTTTTATTCTTGCAATGCAAGCAACGCAAGTATGTTATGTACCTTATCCAAGCAAGAAAAATGACAAAGAAGATTGGCTAGCTGTATTGAAGGTCAAACCTCAAAATGTTATTGAATTACCAGTTGAGGAAGTGGTGATAACTTCATAACTAAATTTTTCTTTTCAAGTTAAAGAAGTTGAAGTCCATGAGATTGAAATGTCT
>NW_025869211.1:0-1161 GCF_002878395.1 Capsicum annuum
TTCCGAACTCTATCACCCCTAGTAAGGCCACACATCCAACGCAACATCCTCATTTCCGCCACCTTTAATTTTTGAATGTGAGAGTTTTTAACTGGCCAACACTCCGCTCCATACAACATGGTCGGATGACCCCCACCCTATAAAATTTCCCTTTAAGCTTGGGCGGCACATTTTTATCACACAACAAACCCGAGGCGAGCTTCCACTTCATCCATCCCACCCCAATACGATGGGAGACATCCTCATTAATCTCACCATTCCCCTGAATTAAGGACCCGAGATACTTGAAACTATCCCTCTTGCACACCACCTGGGAATCCAACCTAACCACCACCTCATTCTCCTGCCTCATGTCATTAAACTTGCATTCCAAATACTCTGTCTTTCTCCTACTCAACCTGAACCCTTTAGACTCAAGGGTCTGTGTCCACACCTCAAGTTTATCATTCATACCCCCTCGCGTCTCATCAATCAAAACTACATCATCTGCAAAAAGCATACACCATGGCACCTCTCCTTGAATATGTCATGTCAACACATCCATTACCAGCAAACAAAAAAGGGCTAAGAGTAGATCCCTGATGTAACCCTGTCAAGACAGGAAAATGCACAGAATCTCCTCCCGCCGTCCTAACCTGAGTCTTAGCTCCATAATGCATATCCTTGATTGCTCTGATATACGCCACCAGGACCCCTCTCACCTCCAAGTATCTCCAAAGAACCTCCCTAGGGACTTTGTCGTACGCCTTCTCCTCTCACCTCCAAGTATCTACAAAGAACCTCCCTAGGGACTTTGTCGTACGCCTTCTCCAAGTCGATAAACACCATGTGCAAGTCTTTCTTCCTTTCCGTACACTGTTCCACCATTCTCCGTGCTAGGTGAATTGCCTCCGTCGTCGAGCGCCCAGGCATAAAACCAAACTGATTCCCCAAGATAGACACTAACCTCCTCAACCTAAACTCGACCACTCTCTCCCAAATCTTCATAGTGTGGTTCAATAACTTAATACTCCTATAGTTGTTGAAACTCTAAATGTCACCCTTGTTCTTATATAGAGGGATCAAGGTACTCCATATCTAAGCCTCGGGCATTTTCGCCGACTTGAAAATGCCGTTAAACAGATCAGTCAACCATCTTAAGCTAGCATCGCTAGAAAACTT
>NW_025869212.1:0-2545 GCF_002878395.1 Capsicum annuum
TGAGTCAAAGGACCTCTATGGTCTAAATTCAAGCTTGAATGGATTCACATACTAGGCAAATAATTAACATGCCATATTGGCATAGGATTTATGGCTTCGGAATTATCAACACATCAGAATCATGGTATACATTGTAGCCCAAAATGCGGGGCATTACATTATCCCTCACTTAGGATCATTCATCCCCGAATGATGATGCGGGACACTGACAGACACGATTTCAAGCATAATAAGGACTAGGAAAGATAAGATAGGACTAGTACCTTCTGTCTCATCATTCATCGAAGCAAACAAATTGGGATATCTAATTCTCATGTCATCTTCTGACTCCCAAGTTGGTTCTTTAACTTTCTGATTCCTCCACAATACTTTCACTGAGGCTATATCTTTGCTCCTCAACTTTTGAACTTGGCGATTTAAAATTTCAATGGGCTCTTCTTCGTAAGACAAGGAATTTGTCACTTTGATATCCTCTACTGGCAATACCAAAGAATGATCTCCAATGCATTTCTTCAACATGAATACATGGAATACCGGATGAATGGAACCCAAACTTGCTGGCAATTCTAGATCATAAGCAACTGCACCAATCTTTCTCAGAATCTGATATGGCCCTATATAGCGAGGGCTCAATTTACCCCTTTTTCCAAACAGCATAACTCCTTTCATAGGAGAAACCTTGAGAAACACCCAATCATCAACTTCAAACTCTAATTCTCTTCTCTGAATATCGGCATAGGACTTCTGACGACTCTGAGCAGTCTTGAGTCGTTCTCTAATGATCTTCACTTTCTCTATTTCTTGATGAACAAGATTAGGCACATACAACTGAGTCTCACCCACTTCATACCATCCTATCAGAGACCTACATCTCCTCCCATACAAAGCCTCAAAAGGAGCCATCTTGATGCTGGCATGGTAACTATTATTGTAAGAAAATTCAATCAGTGGTAGGTGATCTACCCAACTACCTTTGAAATCAATGACACATGCCCTCAACATATCCTCGAGGGAATGAATGGTACGCTCAGCTTGCCCATCCATCTGAGGGTGGAAAGCTGTGCTCAAATTCACTTGTGTACCTAAACCCTTCTGAAAAAATCTCCAAAACTGAGATGAAAACTGCGTACCTCTATCGAATATAATGGACACTGGTGCCCCATGCAACCGAACTATCTCCTCAATGTAAATCTTAGCATAACCCTCTCCCAAATAATTCGTCCTCACAGGTAAAAAGTGGGCTGACTTTGTCAACCAATCTATAATCACCCATATAGAATCATACTGGTTTCGGGATCTCGGAAGTTCTATAATGAAGTCCATGTTTATCATCTCCCACTTTCATAAAGGCAGGGCTATCTCTTGGGAAGTACCACCTGGCCTCATTTGTTCTACCTTCACTTGTTGACAGTTCAAACACTTGGACACAAAATTAGCTACATCACGTTTCATGTTTTTCCACCAATACAAGGTTTTTAGATCATGGTACATCTTAGTAGAGCCTGGGTGAACGACATAACTCAAAGTGTACGCCTCATTAAGGATTCTTTCCCGCAGTCCATCAACATTCGAAATGCATAACCTACCCTGAAATCTCAGAATACCATCACCACCAATTTCAAACGACATAACCTTTTGTTGACCCACATCTTTCTTTATTTGCATCAAGATGGGATCTTCAACCTGCTTCTCCTTAACTTCAGCACAAAGGGATGACTTAGCTAATTCATGAACAATTACCCCTCTATCTTTGAAATCTAAGAGTTGCACTCCCAGATTTGCAAGGTGGTGAATATCCTTTACCATCTTTTTCTTTCCTTCTTCTACATGAGAAAGGCTACCCATAGCCAACCTGCTGAGGGCGTCGACTACAACATTTGCCTTGCCTGGATGGTAATGCAGGCTCATATCATAGTCTTTTAGAAGCTCCATCCAGCGCCTCTGCCTGAGGTTTAATTCTTTCTGCGAGAAAACATAATGCAGACTCTTGTGGTCAGTGAAGATATCAACGTGAACATCGTACAAGTAGTGCCGCCAAATCTTAAGTACAAACCCCACAGCAGCTAACTCTAAATCATGGGTGGGGTGGTTCTGCTCGTGCACCTTTAAATGCCTAGATGCATAAGCTACTACCTTACCATGCTGCATCAACACACAACCAAGTCCCACACGGGATACATCACAGTATACCACAAAGCCATCTACACCCTCGGGAAGGGTCAAAATAGGAGCATTGGTCAATTTGTCTTTCAATTTCTCAAAACTATTCTCATATAGATCAGACCACACAAATTTCACCTTTTTCTGAGTCAATTTAGTGAGTAGAGCAGCTATGGAAGAAAAACTCTCTATGAACCTTCTGTAATAACCGGCCAAACCCAAGAAACTCCGAATGTCAATTGGAGTCGTGGGTCTGGGCCATTTTCTCACTGCTTTAACTTTCTGGGGATCCACTCTTATCCCATCACTGGACACAATATGCCCCAAGAAGGCAAAAACATCTAACTAGAATTCACACTTAGAAAATTTGGAATACAGTTGATGA
>NW_025869213.1:0-1490 GCF_002878395.1 Capsicum annuum
TCTTATTTGGTATCGGATAATTATATGTTATAGTTTTTGCATTTAAATTTCTATATTCCGCACCCCCCTACAATAAAAATATGTTATATTTAGAATAATATTTTTAGTACTGGAAATACTCTCAAATGGAAAAAAATCGTAAAAATTTAACCTAAACCTGGATAACTAAATGATATATAATTAGTAATTTGTTAAATTTGTAAGATTTCACAAGTTGAATGATATAAGGTATACATCCTAATTACTTAATTGAAAGTTAAATGTACTCAATAATATCTGGAAGGACCAAAGCAAAAACTTAACAATATTTTAAGGACAAAAAACATCAATTTTTTTTTAGCTTTGTTATTAAGAGGAACAAATGGCGAAATAAATTGTGATTCCTTTTCCCATGCAAAATATGACAAATTTAAACTTTGTTATTTTGTTACCTAATTTTTTTTATCCTACTTAAATCTCTTTGATGAATTTTTGTTACATATAATTCCAAGCTTATTGGTATAAGCTGTAACTTCAACCACATTTGTTCATTAACCCATTAAATTTTAAGGAGTTAATGGGTCGTTCCTTTTTGGGATTATTTTGATAACCCTATGTATAATTGTGGGTGATGAAGGAAGGAGAAATTGATGGAGACAGTAGGGATATGTTTGGCATGGCTCACCAAATAAAACAAAAACTCAAGGCGTGAAATTTCGCATGAGAAACAATAGGATGAGTTTTTTCATGAGTGTGGGTCCTCGGGAACAGGAACATGGAAAGATGTTTAGCAGGGCTTACACAACAAAAACTCAAGATGTGAATTAACGAGGGAAAATTATAGGTTGATTATTCTCATGTGTGTGGGGTCCTTGGGAACAATTCACACAATAAGTATGCACCCCAACATTTAAAAGGGAATCATGAGATTGCTAAAACAAAGAGAGAGAGAGAGCGCGAGACTGCAAGCCAACTTTCTGTATATTTTGACCTAAGCCATGACGACGTGGTAGAGGTAGAAAAGATACATCTTACACTTAACATAGATCTGATAAGACACAAAGATGTGGTAGAAACCATTGTCTACATAAAAAATATCAAAATCATAAATCAACATCAAAATCTCTGAGATTTATCTCTTTCCAATTTTGTGATATTTATTTCTTTGGTTTGTTGGATTAGTCAGATTGTGTGCATGGTTCTTTAGGGGTTTAAAGATGTGCGAAGTTGACGGCTAGATTCACATCTACGCTAGGTGATTTTTATTTTCAAAGATGATGTAATAATTAGAAGTTGGATGAACAAAAATTCAGATTCATAAATCTGAAGGTCAAACCTGACATTAAGTATCAGCAGATGGTGATCTTGCATGAACCAACAATCAATGCCCTCTGTAAATCTCCAAGCCTTGTGTGCGTCAAATCCTTAGTTTTGATGATTGACAAACTCATAATTTGGGACCTATTCCCTGTATTTTTGTGTTGACAAAAGCTACTGCGGATTAGGGAACA
>NW_025869214.1:0-1212 GCF_002878395.1 Capsicum annuum
TATAAATTAGTATATAACTATATATATATATATATATATATATATATATATATATATATTGTAGTATATGTTTCGTTTAAAGTAGTACATATATATTGAATGGTGCGTATATATGTGTATATATCTTCTATAAATGTATATATTTAACGTATAAATGTGTATGATTTTTATAAATTAGTATATAACTATATATATATATATATATTGTACTGTATATATATATTGTACAATTGTAGTATATGTTTTATTTAAGTAGTACGTATAGTCGTATGTATTGAATGGTACGTATATATGTATAATTGTGTATATATTTATTAAAAAGTATATAGTGTATATAATTGTAGTGTATATAGTGTATTTCGGATTTTTGTTTTGGTTTTGTTTTTAAACGAGTTTGACCGATTTTTTAACCGGATTTGACTGGGTTTAGGTGGGTTTAACCGGTTAGGTTAAGTGGGCCGGGTTAGGGTTATTTTTAAATTTTTTACTGTTCAACCCTGCCTCGGCCCGACCCACTTAACCTCAAATCGGCCCGGCCCACCAGCCCGGTTAAGTATCACGGGCTGATTCCGAATTGACCCAACCTGGCCCACTTAACACCCTTATTCTAATGTCGAATTTCAAAAATCAATGAAAGGTTTTATGCTCTTCTTTGTTTCAACTTATATTATTAATACAATTTTTGTTTACTTGTATTAATTTACTCATATTAATAATACATGTACCAATTACACAACATTTCATGTGTACTAAAATTATACATCTACTTGTATATATGAATTAGGAACAAATCTTAACGCTCAAGTACTGCACAATTTGTATACTAATCAATCTATATATATATATATATATAAAGGAGAAACAAGACAAGGATGATGTGGCACCTCTCCATGACCACCATTTCTATTTATCCTTTTACTTCCTTTTTAAAAAATTTTCCATCATTTTTTGCATTGATCAATTTGTTTATAAATAAAAAATTATTATATTTATCATATTCAATTATATCTCACGAGTTGCAAAAAACCTCCATCCATTTACATTCTCTATTTAAGTAACATGTCCCTTCAACTTTCTTCTTTCAAATTCTTATGACTTGAACAATCTATATATAGGCAATGGTTTACTTAGAAGACAACATTGAACTTTGTAGCCATGGTTGAAAGCAAAAGAAAAAAATTAAAGTTAGTAAGTTTTCAATATATGTGGTTT
>NW_025869215.1:0-1317 GCF_002878395.1 Capsicum annuum
TTCGTTGATTATATCATCAAAAACAACTTTAAATTATGGTTTCAAAATGGAAAATTGGAGTTTTATCAATAGAGTTTAAAAAGTTATTATCTTTGATTTTGACCTCTTTTTAAATCTATTTTTATGTGGGATTTCTCCTGTATACTCCAATAACCTTGGGGAAGTATTTTTAAAACAAAATTTAGATTTTACCTTTTTCATTTACAAACCCAATTTTGGCCTTTGTCCGAATACGGGCAATATGGGAATTATTAGGTTTCTTTTAATGCGTGGATGCTATTATTTGAATGTTGTAGTTGATTTTGAGATCGTTCACAAGGGAAAGGCTCCGCGTTGAAGCACTTTAAACCGAGAGTTCATCATTTTAAGGTATTTTATGACTTAACTTCTTTCAAATTGAGTTGGGTAGTTAATATATAAGTAAAACGTGCTATGGGTTGGGAAAATGGTTATGGTTTTTTTATTTTGATATTATTTTTACTATTATGAGCTGGTAAGAGGGCCTATATTATTTTGTGGTTGATTTATCATATCTGATATTTTATGTTGCCCATGTGGGGGATTTATTTCATATTGTTGGCCTTATCTGTGCATTGAAATTCCTTTATTATTGAAATGATGCCTGTGCGGGGTTAATTTTGCTAATATAGGACTTATTTGGGCTTTGGTCATTTTTATCATGATAAAAATACCAGAGTTAGGGATTTGTATGATATTAACAATGTCTTGCATGCACATTATTCTGATAGTTCATAAATTATGATGATAATAGTGAATTATGGCATGTTGAGTTGATTTCTAGGCTCACTTGTATATCTATATGTGTTGGATGAATTTGATTTTATCATATTGAGTTACTTGTGAGCATTACATACATCATGATTAATGGTTGGAGTGATGGTCAGTCACCTGAGTGACGGTCCGTGACCTAAACTATCAATCGAGGCCGTTCAGTGATTAAATGACATTTTAAATATTTTTTTTGGTCTTTTCCACCCTTTTAAACTCCTATTTCCATCAACTTAAACAACATATCCTCATTCACTCTCAACATCAAATTAGGTTTTTCTTTCAAGATCATTCCCCAAGAACAAGCTTCAAGCCATTCTTCAAGAAAACCAAGAAATTGTGCTTCCCAATCAAGAAACTTCAAGAAAAGTTAATTCACTTTTAATATTAAAGATTTAAAGTGTATTAGATGTTCACTTATGGAGTCCAAGAATCCATTTCAAGTTCAAAGTTATGATTTTTACGTGTTAACATGAATTATATCCATGAGATTTTGATTATGTATCATGTTTACAAATTATTTTGGTT
>NW_025869216.1:0-1973 GCF_002878395.1 Capsicum annuum
AAAAAAATGCATATTCTAACATCTTATTCTGTTATACAGTATAATAGATTAAGAAATTTACACTTTATTTCAAATAAACTTCAATTTAAAATCATATCAATTTATTAGGAGTTCGTTCAATTTTTGTATAAAAATACTAAAAAAATCAACATATATCCCAAGAAAATAAGAATCTTATATCATATTAGTCTTTATCTAACAATTATTTAGATTTTTATTTACCGATTAATTACAATCATTCATTACAATCTTTCGCATGACATTCTACATCTATGTCCAATAATGTTAAAGTAATAAAAAACACTTAAATTGGTTCATCTCAACACACACACAAAAAGATATTTTTAGTAGTAAGTACATAAAAGAACATAGAGATGATAAACTCTAATAAACACTATTTTCAAATTAACATTTTCATATATTGAGGATCCCATCAAGACAAAGCTGCAAGCCTATAGAATAATATTACATACATGTACATTAAAACTGTAGGAAAAATAAAACCAATATGATAAATACTTAATAGGTTTATATATATTAATAATATAATCAACTGCTATATACCCTTACTCATTTAGACTACAAATTTTCGGGTAGACTAATCTTTTCTTATGAGAACAAAGATATAACTGCACTTCAAATAAGTAATCAACATTTAGATTTACCAAAGAAAAGAAAACAAAACAATTAACAATCCAATTCAATAATATATTTACCTCACTGTCGTTTAAATTTTGATAGGAGATTTAATTGTTCAAATAAAGAAACTAAAACTTAGTTAACCACTGCACTTCAAATAAGTAATCAACATTTAGATTTACCAAAGAAAAGAAAACAAAACAGTTGACAATTCAATTCAATAATATATTTACTTCACAGTCGTTTAAATTTTTGACAGGAGATTTAATTGTTCAAACAAAGGTACTAAAACTTAGTCATAATGATCAACCTAAAACGAAAAATGATATAACACTACCTAACTTAGCATGGCTCAAGGATCTCCTTTCCTGAATCAACCATGTTAAATCATCTTCTGAATGAAAATCTTTGGATAATCCCCGATAGTTTTTTACACCTAATTTAAAATCACTATTTCTGAAAATTAATTCACTGCGTACTTAAAAGTTGGAGCAACTACATTTATGATAGCAATGCTAGTTATTCATTTATTTTTTCTGAAAATGAACGACACACAATATATGAAGTATAAATATTCACTGTTCGTGAAAATACTTAAAACGAAGAAGAAAATTGAATTGCTATACTTGAGAGCAGGGACAAATGATCTACGCACGTTATACAATAACATTTAGAAAAGGTATGTTGGAATTTGTAAACTCCAATAATATAATTATCAAAAAGTGAGAAAGTTATAACCATATCTAAAATTAAAACTGCAGGTTTTATAATTATCAAAAAATGGGGAAGTTGTAACTATCTCAAAACTTCAAATTTAATATTCTAATTTTAAATATTTATTTTTAAAATTAATTAACCTTTCTAAATTTAAATTTTTCAAATAATTCTGTAATTTTCTAAAAAGAAAGTAGTGCCATCACTCCGCCACTTAATGAAGAGATATTTTCCTCTCCTTTAAGCATAGACAATTATAGACATAAAATATATAAATTGATTCAAATTTAAAATTCAGAATAAGTTGCTTTATAGTTGTTTCTTGAATGAGTTTTAAAACATAGTAAATTATATCTTAAAAAATTAAATCTACATTTTTTATAGGTTACTAAACTATCAGTGAGAAGAGAAAATGGGGAAGCGCTACCACTTACCTAGATATATGTACAATTTACATGTAGTAATAGGATTGAAATAAGAATGATGTGGAATTGCCTAGCTGTCACTTGGTAATATTAAAAAAAGAACAACAAGAACAAGAACAAGAACAAGAACAAGAACAAGAACAACAACAACAACAACAACAACAACAACAACAACAACAACAACAACAACAACAA
>NW_025869217.1:0-1739 GCF_002878395.1 Capsicum annuum
CTTGGATTTTGGACAGTGTCACTCGGTAAAGTGCCAGCTTTTCTTTGATTGAATGCCACTGATAGTTGACTCATTTGTTGTTCCAGCTATTTTATTAAGGTGGAATGTGAGTCAACCAATTGATTTATTAATGACAAATCATTTTTTACCTCAGTTACTCCCATGTTGGTTGCCTCCACTCCTTTCAACAGCTTAGCCATTATGTCCTCCATAGACATCTTCCCAGAGCTAGGTGCAGCAGCTTCACGATTTCCAGGAGGGACATACAAACCGCTCCTGTCATTTTTATTGTTCCAATTCCCTTGGTCTCGGTCCTTGTATCCGTATTTTTCATAATAGTTCCGACCTTGGTTTCCTTGGACATTGCCTCTAAAACCCCCCTAATTATTCAAGTAATTTGCTTCCTCCTCAGAATCGGAGTCATCTCTTCTCTGTGATACAACAGCCTTGACCTTTTCTGTCTTCCCTGATAATAAATGCTTGGTAAGAAGGTCCATCTGCATTTTTATGTGAGCCATATCCTGGTCACGTTCCTCTTCTTTTCATCTCTGTTCTGCCGTCATGCCAATAGTTACAGTAGAGCTTGCTACCTCAGAATCCCTGGTATGCCAAGCTCTACTCTGCTTTGTCATACGATCCAGCATATCACATGCCTCAATAAAAGTAAGGTCCATGAATGACCCACCCACAGCATTATCAACCACTGGCTTAGTCACTGAGTTCAAAGCCCTATATAATATATCCATCAAGTGGACATTGGTCATCTGATGATTTGGGCACCGCATAGGATTAACCTCTTCCATGTCTCGTGGAGAGCTTAGTTGGAAGCTGTCGGAAATTGCTTATCTCATCTCTTAATTGTGCTCTCTTTGATGGCGGGAAGAACCTTTCTAGGAAAGCTTCTTTCAGTTGCCTCCAATTGGTAATAGAGTCAGGAGTTAGCCCGTTTAACCATAGAGTTACCTCTCCAGATAGAGACAATGGAAATAAGCGCAGCCGGATCGCATTCTGTCCAACCCCTGGATTGTCAAACGATTTGCATATTGAGATAAAATTAATCAAATGCATATTCGGATCGTCGCCTGTAAGTCCACCAAATAACCCTTTGAGTTGCAATAGCTGGATCATGGTGCTAGTGATATTGAACTTGGCTCCGGGTGCCAAGGGAGGAGGAATAATAGCCCCTGTGGCACCATCCCCATCCAAGTCATCATCATCATCATCAAAAGCAACTTGCACAGCTCGACGTTCGGGTCTCATCCTAGCTTGACGATCTCTGTTGACATTCCTGTTCACTGGTGCAACCACATCATCTGCACGCCTTGGATTTAATAAATCATCATCACCCAGGTCCTCATCATCAAGATTTGGTACCCGACCTGGGTTATCAGCATTCTATTGATTTACTTGCACAGCTACCAATGCAGCTAATCTAGCCTGCTCCTGTTGAGTAGCCATCCTTTCAAGGTCTTGTTGCGTATCCATTCGGCCAATGAGATGTGGTTCAGGATTTAAAGGTAGTAATGGCTGACCAGATCTTCGTGTATTTGGCATGCACTCTACTAAACCTGAACCAAACAAAAACAACAAACAAAAAGTAAAATTTGAGAATCTTTGACCAAAGGGTCTATTAATTATCACAAACTTAGTTGACAACCGTATTCCCCGGTAACGGCGCCAAAATTTGATAGTCCCAAATTACAACTCTCGTTAGAAAGTGCAAGAGGTCGCTGTCAAAT
>NW_025869218.1:0-1917 GCF_002878395.1 Capsicum annuum
GCTGAAAGTTTTCTCTCGATATGGAGGACTTGCATTTTCTTACGCTTTCGTTGATTCACTTTATCTCCGTCGCCGTTGCTTCCCAATGGCACTATGTGTGTAATCACTTTAGAGGGCCATTGGGAATCAGAATTCAGACACACCATCAGGCACATAATTTCTTCAACCCCTATGGTTGAAGATCTCTTGAATGAACTAGGAGGTTCCAAGATCTTCTCTAAAATTGACTTAAGGTTGGGATATCATCAACTAAGAATAGCAAAAGATGATGTACCTAAAACAGCTTTTAGAACCCATTCTGGATACTTCGAATATTTGGTAATGCCTTTTGGTTTATCAAATTCTCCTGCTACATTCCAAGGGTTGATAAACTCTGTATTTCAGAAGTTTTTTCAATGTTTGCGATGATGGATATCTTAGACAATTGTGCTGCATAGTAGTATTTTACTCTTGATTTTCAATGTTTGTGATGATGGATATCTTAGACAATTGTGCTGCATACTACTATTTTACTCTTGATTTCCAATGTTTGCGATGATAACTATACTTTTTTAAAATGAAAGCCTCGGGTAAAGGTGATATGCAACTACATTTTTGCGAATCAGCAGTAATTTATCGTGCTATTTGTAGTTCATTTGTGAGCACAGCTTAATTGTCATCAAGAAACTAGTCTCTTGTCTTCCCATCCAATACTTGGGAAGAAACAAGGATAAGTAGTCCTGCATACTCCAAACAGATCATGAATTGATCTTTAGTGATAAAGAGACATATATTTAATTTTAAAAACCAGGATTGGCTGGTGCCTTTGTACGGTGAATACGGTACCTCAGAACAGTTCAGAATTTGCTTGGAAAAGCCAGAGTACATGAACCATCATCAAGAAGTAGATTACTCATGAACACGTAATATTGTTTTTACTTATTCCTTCTGATTTCTCCTATTTTAAGTCACAGTGTAGGATGGAGTTGCTTTGTTCTGCTTAAATTTAATTGTTTTGAGTTTTGGCCTCTTTCATGTTGAATGAGTCATTGTCGACTTTTCATCTCTTTTTATAGGCTTGCATACTAACTTATATTTGATATTTCACAGGTGTGAATCTATCCTTTGGGCTGTTTACAACTGTACAGCACGGATCGTGAAGGACAAAAGAAAAGCATGAAAGACCGCAAGACACCTGGTATTCCCCCGAAAAACAATTTTGTATATGAGTGTCATTTCTGCTCACATCGGAATGTACAGAGAGGAACCCCAAGAGGCTATATGAATGACCTATATCCTGCCAAACCAAAAACTTCAAGAGTTGACCCTGTTATATAAGCAACCCGAAAGTCTGAACAGTTGGATACATGTATCGATAAGGCAAAAGTTGATCCTACTGAATCAGCAATGCGAAAGTCTGAACATTTGGATACGTTACTGACTAGTATCGATAAGGCAAGAGTTGACACTATTGAAGGCTGTGGAGGCTGCACATGATGCTCAGATGAAGTGTGTCGCCGTTGCCTGCAAGCATTTGTATTAGAAATATGCAAAATTTGAGCTTATTCTGAAGCTTATGTATTAGGTAGTTTTCCTTTTCACAGAGCTGCCTCTTTTCTTTTCTCTTTTTTTGAAGGGGGCCCTTGAGGTAACTGGTAAAGTTGTTGCCATGTGACCAGGAGGTTACGGGTTCAAACTGTGGAAGCGGCCTCTAACAAAAATGCAAGGCAAGGCTGCATTTATTAGACCTTTGTGGCCCGTCCCTTCCCCGGACCCCGTGCATAGCGGGAGCTCTAGTGCACCGGGCTGCCCTCTTTCCCTTTCTTTTGCGAAATTAACTCAATTCGACATGGATCTTAATTGCGAGTTTGCCTTTTTTTATTGCACCATCAGAGAATATTTTTTCTTTGGTGCTGCTACTGAAAATGTGAATTAAAC
>NW_025869219.1:0-1687 GCF_002878395.1 Capsicum annuum
TCCCCCACCCCCATTTTATTTCTTCTTCACACCTCCCACCCACCTCACCCCCTACCATGCAACACAGGCCTCCCTTTTTCTATCTTCTTCAAACCACCCCACCTCTCCCCTCTCCCCTCTCCCCTCTCCTCCATTTTCTATCTTCTTCAAACTTAAAGCATATTACCACTAGCTATTGTTGATGTTTATTAAGCAAAAAAGAAACCCCAATTCAGATAAGAACTAATTAAATTTACCAATCAAACAACATAATTCACGTGCTCGTTCAACAGATTATTCAAAGCCACAAAATCCACAAGAATCAGAAAACCAAATTCACCATTGAACCCATACATACAATTGAAGGCAAAGAACAATTAACGGTGGCAATCTCACAATACTAGGTAAAGCTGACCCGTGTTAGAAAAAAAATCATTTATTCATCTTTTTAACTACTCAAAGCCATCAAATTTTTATCTTCTTAATAGCTCAAAGTCACAAGAATCAGATACCCATTCCACCATTTTATCATCAACAACTCATGCATCCAAAAAAAAAAATTGAAAAGTACCAATTTTTCATCTTCCTTATAGCTCAAAACCATCAAATTTTCAAGAATAAAAAACGTAATTCAGCATTTTATCAACAAATCATGCATCCACAAAAAATTGTAAAGTATCAATTTATTCATCTTCTTAATAACTCAAAGCCATTAAACTTTCAAGAATCAAAAACTCAATTCAACACTTTATCTTCTTAATAGCTCAAAGTCACCAAAGTCAAAAGAATCAAAATCTTAATTGAATCAAAATCCTAATTCAACATTTTATCATCAACAACACATTTTACAGGTATCTGAACTTATCCTCTCAAATTCACCCACCATTAAATTTCATCCACCTCATCTATCGTTTTCTTCTTTTCTCTTTTTCACCTTAAACGATGGGGTTGGGTGGAGATGGCGGGTATGGTAGTTGAAAGATGAGAAATTGCGGCGGGGTGAAGTGGGGGTGACGGATTTGGTGGATGGGGGTTAAAAGAAGATGAAGAAATGGGGGTGAGGGGTATGGAGAAGATGAAGAAATGGGTGTGGGGTATTAGAAGATGAAAAATGTGATTTTTTATTAAAAAAAATTATTAATATATATATATATATATATATATATATATATATTAAAAAGTGGGGCCATATCAGTTTTTAAATAAAATAACATTTTTTTTAATTCTACGTCAGCTTAACGGGTGAAAATAATACATTTTAAAGATGTTAAGGGGGGTAAATAAACAGAAGTTAAGTTTAAGTGCTAAAGTGAGTTTAGAGAATAAATTCAGGGGAGAAAATATGTCTTTTCTCTAATTAAAAAGTTAAATTGTTCTAATAATTAATTATCTACTTTCTATTTGTTTCACATTGAAATAAAAAAATAACATATATTGGATCCGCACGAATCGTTGGTATCTAGTATGATAAAAGAGTTGAATGTATGGTTGAATTGAGAAGTGTATTTATACCTATTTTATTGGCTACAATTAAGGGATTTTTATTTTATTTTTAAATCTATATATATAATAAAGCAAAATAGTCTAGCCTAGAATTATGTCAAATGGTATCTTAAGAACTAGCTACTTGACATTTGACAACAAAAAACTATCATTTTATTACAAAAAACTATTTTGTTGATTATTTAAATATTTATTATTATTTCAT
>NW_025869220.1:0-3939 GCF_002878395.1 Capsicum annuum
GGGAGCGGGCTAGTATGGACCATTTTAGTTTTCTGGGTGGTTTGACTGGTCAAACGAGTGAAAAAGCTCGAACGGGCCATTTTGAGGCTAAATCGGTGTGTTAAAGCCTACGATTTTAGGGGTGGGCGCGGGTTTCGAGCATTATTTTGGTGGAAAATTGACCGAGCTGCCCCAGTCAGGTAGGGGAGCGACCTTGTGTTAGCTATTTTGTTTTTTTGGGCGGTTTGGTTGGCCAAATGGGCGTAACGACGCTAACGAGCCATTTTAGGTATAAATCGGTGTGCTATAGCCCACAATTTTTGAGGTGGGCTCGGGGTACGACCGTGATTATATCTGAAAATTGACCAGGCTGCCCCTGGCCGGCTAGGGAGCAGTATAGTATGGGCCATTTTTATTTTTCAAGGCGGTTTGGTTGGTCAAACGGGAAAAACAACATGAACGGGAGGTTGGGGATAATCCCAGTGTGGTCAATTTAAATTTTTGTGGCTATTTAGGTGGATAAACGGGCAAAAGGGCGTGAACAGGGCATTTTCGGGCCAAATGGTGTGTGATAGCCCACAGTTTTGGGGGTGGGCAAGGGGTCCGGGCGTGCAGTTGGCCAAAAATCGATCGGGGCGTGCCAGAGAGGTTAGGGATCATTCCAGTGTGGTCCGTTTAAATTTTTGTGGCCTTTTGGGTGGACAAATGGCCAAAATGGAGCAAACGGGGCATTTTCGGGCTAAATCGGTGTGCTATAGCCCACGGTTTTGGGGGTGGGCCTGGGTTTCGAGTGTGCTGTAGGCCAAAAATCGACTGGGGCGTGCCAGAAAGGTTGGGGATCGTCCCAGTGTGTTCTTTTTAAAATTTTATGGCTATTTGGGTGGATAAACGGGCAAAGCAATGCGAACGGGGCATTTTGGGCCAAATCGGTGTGCTATAGCCTTCGATTTTGGGGGTGGGCCCAGGGTTCAGGCGTGCTGTGGGCCAAAAATCGACCGGGGCATGCCAGGGAGGTTGGGGATCATCCTAATGTGGTCTGTTTAATTTTTCGTGGCCGTTTGGGTGGACAAACGGGTAAGACGGCGCGAATGGGGCATTTTTTGACCAAATTGGTATGCTATAGCCCACGAATTTAGAGGTGGGCTCAGGGTCCGGGCGTGCTGTGGGCCAAAAATCGATCGGGGAGTGCCAGGGAGGTTGGGGATCATCCCAGTGTGGTTCGTTTAATTTTTCATGATTATTTGGGTGGACAAATTGGTGAAACGGCACGAACAGGGTATTTTCGGGCTAAATCGGTGAGCAGTAGCCCATGGTTTAGGGGGTGGGCCCGGGCTTTTGGTGGGCAAAAAATTGACCAGGGCATGCCACAGAGAGGTTGGGGATCATCCCACTATGTTTCGTTTAATTTTTCGTGGCTATTTGGATGGACAAACAGGCAAAACGGGGCATTTTTTACCAAAGCGATGTGCTATAGCCCATGGTTTGGGGGTGGGCCTGGGGTCCGGGCGTGCTGTGGGCCGAAAAACAACCGGGGCGTGCCATGGGGGTTGACTATCGTCCCAGTGTAGTCTGTTTAAATTTTGGTGGCCCTTTGGGTGGACAAACAGGCAAAACGTCACGAACGGGGCATTTTTGGGCCAAATCGGTGTGCTATAGCCCACGATTTTGGGGGTGGGCTCGGGTTCGGGTATGCTATGGATCAAAAATCGACCAAGACATGCTAGGGAGGTTGGGGCTTGTCCTAGTGTGGTCTGTTTAAATTTTTGTGGTCATTTGGGTGGACAAACGGGCGAACCGGCGCTAGCGGGGTATTTTCGCGCAAAATCGGTGTGTTATAGCCCACAGTTTTGGGGGTGGACCATGGGTCAGAGCGTGTTGTGGGTCAAAAATCGACTGAGGTATGCCATAGAGAGGTTGGGGATCATCCCACTGTGGTCCGTTTAATTTTTGTGGCCATTTGGGTGGACAAACAGGCAAAATAGGGTATTTTTGGCCAAATCGATGTGCTATAGCCTACGATTATGGGCGTGGGCCTGGGGTCCGAGCGTGATGTGGGACGAAAAGCGACTGGGGTATGCTAGGGAGGTTGGGGATCATCCAAGTATAGTCTGTTTAATTTCTTGCGTCCATTTGGGTGGAGAAACAGGCGAAACGGTGCGAACGGGGCATTTTCGGGCCAAATCGGTGTGCTTTAGCCCTTGGTTGTGGGGGTGAGCCCGGGGTCCGGGCATGCTGTGGGCCAAAAATCGACCGCGGCATGCCAGGGAGGTTGGGGATCATCCCAATATGGTCTGTTTTAATTTTCGTTGCTATTTGGGTGGACAAACGGGCGAAACGGTGCGAACGGGGCATTTTTCGGCCAAATCGGTGTGCTATAGCCTATGGTTTTGGGGGTGGGCCCGGAGTCCAGCGTGCTATGTGACAAAAATCGATCGAGGCATGCCAGGGAGGTTGGGGATCATCCTAGTATGGTCCGTTTAAATTATAGTGGCCATTTGGTTGGATAAACGTGCGAAACGGTGCGAACAGAGCATTTTCGAGCCATATCGATGTACTATAGCCTGAGGTATTGGGGTAGGCCCGGGGTTCGAGCGTACTGTGGACCAAAAATCAACTGGGGCATGCCAGTGAGGTTGAGGATCGTCTCAATGTGGTTCGTGTAATTTTTGTAGCCATTTGGGTGGACAAACAGGCGAAACGTGGTAAACGGGGAGATTTTGAGCCAAATCGATGTGCGATAGCCGCAGTTTTGGGGGTGGGCCCAAGGTCTAGGCGTGCTGTGGGGAAAAAATCGATCGGGGCATGCTAGGGAGGTTGGAGATTGTCCCGGTGTGGTCTGTTTAATTTTTCATGGCATTTGGGTGGACAAATAGGCAAAACGGTGTGAACGGGGCATTTTGGGCCGAATTGGCGTACTTTAGCCCATGGTTTCGGGGGTAGGCATGAGGTTTGGGCGTGCTAGGGGCCAAAAATCGATCGAGGCATGCCAGGAAGGTTTGTGATCCCAGTGTGGTCCATTTAAATTTTCATGGCCATTTGGTTGGACAAACTAGTGAAGCGACGCGAACGGGGCATTTTAAACCCAAATTGTTGTCCTAATATAGCCCATGGGTTTAGGGGTGGGCCCGGGTTCTGGCCGTGCTGTGGGTCAAAAATTGATCGGGCCTTGGCAGGGAGGTTGGGGATCATCTCACTGTGGTCCGTTTAATTTTTCGTGGCTATTTGGGTGGATGAATGAGTGAAACGGCGCGAACGGGACGTTTTTGGGCCAAATCGGTGTGCTATATCCCAAGCTTTTGGGGGTGGGCCCGAGGTTTGGGCGTGATGTGGGACAAAAACCAATCAGGGCATGCCAGGGAGGTTGAGGATCATCCCAGTGTGGTACGTTTAGATTTTACGGCCATTTAGGTGGACAAACGAGCAAAACGGCGTGAACGGGGAGTTTTTAGTCTAAATCGATGTGTTATAGCCCATGATTTCGGGGATGGTCCTGGGGTGTGGGTGTTTTGTAAGCTGAAAATCTATCGGGGCGTGCCAGAGAGGTTGGGAAGCATCCCAGTGTGGTCCGTTTAATTTTTCGTGGACAAACGGGTGAAACAGCGCAAACGGGGCATTTTTGGGCCTAATCGGTGTGCTATAACCTACGGTTTTAATTGTGGTCCTGGGGTTCGGGCATGATTTTTTTTACAATTGACCAAGCTACCCGTGGCATGCTGGGGAGTGGCCTAGTGTGGGTCATTTGATTTTTCAAGGCGGGTTGGTTGGTCAAACGAGCAAAATAGCGCAAACGGGCCATTTTGGGCTAAATTAGGGAGCTATTGCCCATGATTTTTATGGTGGGCCTAGGGCCCGAGCATAATTTTGGCCGAAAATCAACTGGGCTACCCCAGGCAGGCTGGGAAGCGGCCTAGTATGGGCTATTTTGCTTTTCTGGGCGGTTTGGTTGGTCAAACGGGTAAA
>NW_025869221.1:0-8923 GCF_002878395.1 Capsicum annuum
CTCCCATAGGTCCTTGATCTTGAAATAATATTGTGGCATAGTGTAACACCCCATTTTGCTGAATCGGAATGCTACACGATGCTCATGACCCTGAGGGACCACAAGCTAACCCATGGCTGATATCTGTACCTGTATACAGCAAATCATGACATAATAATGCGGAATACATAAAACTGTAAGGCCATAAGGTTCAACTAAATAAAACCATGTTTGAAAATCATAGCATCCATGTGGGTGAAAATACCCAAAACAACTCAATCTGAAAGCTAAGTCTGAACGTAAATCTGAAAGCCTCTAAACGATCTGAATAAAGAGTTGAAGGAACATGTCTCCAACTAACTCCATAACACTGATGATTGATGGAATAATTTCCTTGGAAGGGAGGTTCTTGATGATTGATGGAGGAATTTCCTTGAAATTTGATCTTCAAGCTTGATTGTGCAACCCTAGTTGTTTTTCTCCTATAGTGCTCTTGGATAATGAACTTTGAGATGTTAATAGGGTTGTAATGTGTTTAGAAGCTATAAATTTCGTGAGGTTAAGTTTAGGGATGTGTAAGGAGTGTTAAAAGACTTAACTACCCACAAAATAACTCAAAAACTAAGTGTTTTCATTGCTGAAATCATAGATGTGCGCCGCATATGATATCGCCTATATTTACATAGGCGCCGTGTATGATATCGCCTATATTTACATAGGCACCGCATATGATATCGCCTATATTTACATAGGCGCCGCATATGATATCGCCTATATTTACATAGGCGCCGTATATTTTATCGCCTCTGCTTTCCAGTGGCCATATGCAATTGGTTAGGCGACACATTCTACTTTCAAAGGCCATAACTCCTTGCTCGGGTGTCAAATTTTGATAAAATTGGTATCGTTGGAAAGATAATTCGATTCTCTAAAATTTGGTGGGTCTAAATCTGACAAAATGTCACATATCTATTATGTTATTCTTGTTCAAAGATGACCCTTGCAAAATCGAACACTAAGACTTGATGGATTAAAAAAATCTTAGCTTGCATCAGTCTAAGCGACTCATATGAGAATGCTTATGACATCGCAAGCTATCCTATTGCTAGGATATTCATTATAAGTCATGCACTAAAATGCTACTCATACAATAGGAGGTTTCATATCTAGGAAAACTTATTCATTTCCTAGCTTAGAAACATGCGGGGTATTACAATATCTCCCCCTTGGGAACATTCTTCCTCAAATGAGAATTTATTGAGAGGGGATACAAGACAATAGAACCTAAACTGAACATGAAGAACTGAAACTTGCTCTCATGACTGATATACTAAACATACTGAACTCGTGCATATTTGATGTATGGACGACTGATACATGAATACATGACTGAGTATGCAACGGTTAATAGGTACCAAGTTTATACTGGAATCATGAACATAAAACTGAATAATATTTAGGAGAACTGTTACCTTCAGCTTGATCTGAATTGGCGGGGAAGAGGTGGAGATACTTGGTACGCATATCTGCTTCTGCTTCCCAAGTATCTCCCTCATGAGACTGATTTCGCCAAAGAACCTTGACTAGAAGGACTTTTTTGTTCCTCAATCTACGAGTCTTATAATCTAAGATTTCGACTGGAATCTCTTCATAAGAGAGGCTGTTCTGAATGTCGATGCTCTGAATAGGGACAACAACTGCTGGGTAACCTATGTACTTCTTGAGCAAAGAGACATAGAAGACTGGATGGACTGAGGCTAGATCTCAAGGCAACTCAAGCTCATAAGCTACCTTGCTGAAGTGACAGAGAATTCTGAAGCGACCGACATATCAGGGACTGAGTTTCCCTTTCTTGTCGAACCTCTTCACTCCCTTCATGAGAGAGGTCTTAAGATAGACATAGTCATTGACCTCGAAATCAAGATTATTTCTACGAATATCTGCATAGGACTTCTATCGGCTCTGAGCAGCCCAGAGTCTCTCTCTAATCAACTGAACTTTCTCTAAGGCGTCGAATACTAAGTTAGAACCTATGACTGAGGCCTCACTAACTTTGAACCAACCAATCAGAGATCTGCATATCCTACCATAGATAGCTTTGAATAAAGCCATCTGAATACTATAATGATCGCTATTGTTGTATGCAAACTTAATCAAAGGCCAGTGGTTATCCCAACTTCCCTTGAAGTCAATTGTACACGCCCTTAGTATATCTTCAAAAGTCTCAATGGTTCTCTCTTCTTGACCATCTGTCTAAGGATAAAACACTGTGTTGAGATGGACTTGGGTACCGAGACCCTTTTGGAATGCTTTCCAAAAGTGAGAGGTAAACTGGGTGTCTCTGTCTGAGATGATAGATAATGGAACATCGTATAACCTGACTAACTCCCTGATATAGAGTTTGGCATAATCCTCGGCGGAATAAGAAGTACGAACAGGAAGGAAATGAGCTAACTTGGTCATTCTATCTATAATGACCCAGACTGAATCATGCTTATGACGAGTTCTAGGCAAACCCGTCACGAAGTTCATGTACACTTTTTCCCACTTCCAAGTAGAAATGGTGAACTCTTGCATGGAACCACTAGGTTTATGATGCTCTATCTTAACCTGCTGACATGTAGAGCACTTAGCCACAAACTCTGCAATATCTCTCTTTATCCCACTCCACCAATAGATCTCCCGCATGTCAAGGTACATCTTAGTGGCCCCTGGATGAATAGAGTATCGTGCACCATCACATTTGAAAGAATTCGCCGCCTCTATTCATCTATACCTGGAACACATAGATGACCCTGACAACAAAGAACACTATCTGCCCCTTGGGAGAAAACCTTGACTTTCTAATTCTGAACTGACTCTTTGAGCTTGACAAGGCTAGAATCCCTGTCTTTCTTATCTTTCACCTCAGAAACTAGAGATAACTCTGAACTATTGTGAATACATACACCACCCTCTGAAGAATTGACTAAGCGAACTCCTAGTCTGGCAAGCTGATGGATCTCCTGAGCTATCTTTTTATTGCTACCCTCAACGTGAGAAATACTACCCATGGAGGGTCTACTGAGAGCGTCGGCCACAACATTGGCCTTGCCCAGATGATAAAGAACACTTATGTTGTAATCCTTCTAGATCTCTAACCACCTTCTTTGGGAAAGATTAAGATCTTTTTGGGAAAATACATACTAGAGGCTTTTATGGTATGTGAAGACATCTACATGAACTCCATAGAGATCATGCCTCAAAATCTTTAAGGCAAAAACTACCGCTGCTAACTCAAGATCATAAGTAGGATAATTCTTCTCATGTGGCTTTAAATATCTGGAGGTGTAGGCTATGACCTTACCATGCTGCATGAGAACACAACCTAAAACCACTCTGGATGCATCGAAATAGACTACAAAACCATCTGAACCATCTGGAAGAGCTAGAACTAGAGCTGAGGTGAGTCGACTCTTCAACTCTTGAAAGCTTTTCTCGTATGAATCTGACCACTAAAACTTAATCTTCTTCTGAGTCAATTTGGACATGGGAGATGCAATAGAAGAAAATCCCTTGATAAACCATCTGTAATAGCCAGCCAAACCCAAGAAACTCCTGATATCTAATAAAGATATGGGTCTGGGCTAGTTTCTTACTGCCTTAATTTTCTGAGGATATACTCTAATTTCATTACCAAAAACAATATGGCCAAGAAATTCTACTGATCTTAGCCAAAATTCGCACTTGCTGAACTTAGCGAATAACTGGTGATCCCTAAAAGTCTGAAGAACAATTCTAAGGTGGTCTGCATGATCACGCTCTGTGTGAGAATAGACCAGAATATCATCTATAAAGACTATGACAAACATGTTCAAGTACTTCTTGAACACACGGTTCATCAAGTCTATAAAAGCTGCAGGGGCATTGGTAAGACCAAATAATATGACTAAAAATTTGAAGTGACCATACTGAGTACGAAAAGCTATCTTCAAAATGTCATATTCTCTAACACTAAGCTGATGATAGCCTGATCTGAGGTCTATCTTGGAGAAGTAACTGGCACCCTGAGTTGGTCGAATAGATCATCAATCCTGGGAAGAGGATATCTGTTCTTGACTGTGACCTTGTTGAGTTGATGGTAATTAATACACATCTTGAGAAAACTGTCTTTCTTGTGCATGAATAATACTGGCGTACCCTATGGGGAAATGCTGGGTCTGATGAATCCCTTATCTAAGAAATCCTTCAATAGATCTTTCAGTTCCTTGAGTTCTGCTGGTGCCATTTTGTATGGCAGAATAGAAATAGGTTGAGTATCCAGAAGAAGGTCTATGCCAATGTCTATTTCCCTTTCGGGAGGAATTACTGGAAGCTCTTCGGAAAAGATATTTGAGTATTCATTAAAAACTGAGACTGTTTTGAGACTGGGAGATTCAGAACTGGAATTTTAAACATGCACGAGATGATACACACACCCTTTAGAAATCATTTTCCTTGCTCGAGAGCAGGAAATAAGTTGACCCCTGAACACTGAAATGCTACCCTTCCACTCTAGGATGGACTCATTCAAGAACTAAAATTGAACTATCCTGTTTTTGCAGTCGACTGTGGCATAGCAGGAATAAAGCCAATCCATACCGAGAATAACATCAAAATCAATTATCTCTAACTCAACTAAATCTGCCGACATAGATTTCTGAGATATCATAACCGGGCAGTTCCTGTATACCCTCCGGGCTATGATGATTTTACCCACTGGGGTAGATACTGAAAGGGGCTCTGCTAGAATTTTAGGACTGATTCCAAAATCGCCTGCTATGTATGGAGTAACAAAAGATAAGGATGCACTTGGGTCTAGCAAAGTATAAACATGAACATAGAAAATCTGTAACATACCAGTAACGGTATTAGGAGAATTTTCCTGATCCTGCCGGGACTGAAGCGCATAGAATCTGTTTGGGCGTTGCCCACTGGTAGCACTGGAAATAGCACCTGGTGGTTTGGGCGACCGGACTGAGCTGCAGAATGATTTTGTTGACCCTAAAGACTTGACTGCAGACACTTCCTAATCCTGTGGCCTGGTTTGCTATAACCAAAACAGACATCACTATCGGCTCTGCAAATACCCTTGTGGTTCTTACCACAAGTTTGACAAAGGGGATTCATTCGGGCACTGCTAACACTGCCGTAAGATTTAGAGCCTGGTACTTTGTCTTTGTTGCCATCTCTGAACTTCAGCACTGAAGCGCTGGCAGAGAAAGGGGATGGAATGGCTGACTTGGAGCAAAACTGTGAACGGTTTCCTCCATCTGACTTGGGGTGAGCAAAGTTGAAGTTACCTGACCTTGTTCTCTTGTTCTGTCTCTCCCTAGTCTTAACCTTCTGCTCTTCTACTTACTGGGCATGGGTCATGAGTCTAGCTAAGGTCATATCACTGATCAGCATAGCAGACCTACACTCATTTACCACGCTATCGTTGACCCTTAACATGAACTTTCTCATCTTAGCCCTATTGTCTGCAACCACATAAGGAGAATACCTGGCTAGCTGAGTAAATTTGAGAGAATAATCCCTAACTATTATATTCCCCTATTTGAGGTTGATGAACCCAAGAACTTTGGCTTCCCTCAGCTCTTGGGGAAAGAATCTATCTAAGAAAGCCGTGACAAATTCCTCCCACTCAATAGGACTTGCATCCTCTACCCTCTCAGACTTCCACTATTTGTACCAAGCATGAGCCATATCTTGCAAATGATATGTGGCTAACTCAGCACTCTCAATAGAAGTAACACCCATGATATCAATGACCTTCTGGACTTGGTCAATGAACTCTTGAGAGTCCTCATCTGACTTGGAATCATGGAAAGATTGAGGGTTTATCTGAGTAAAATCCCAAACCCTAGCTGCTATGGGATTGGCCACTGGATTAGCCAAAATAACTGGTGGCCATTCATTCTGTGCAGTCATAGACTGAGAAAGTGTGGTAAATATGGCTCTAAACTCCACATGGGAAACATGTTCGCCCAAAAAATCTTCGGGTGGAGGAGCTGGCTGGTTTCTTCTCTTTGGGGCCATGTTCTGAAATAAGAGAAGAACGGATTAGACTAAGAGTTTAACTTGTGATTATGCTCACTAGCATGACATGAATACCGAAGAAAGGGGACAATTCCTAAAATATCTTATAGACTCCTGTACATAAATGTGGCACGCAACACACCCATGTACAAGACTCTACTAGATGCAGCTTTCAAACTTCCTAGGACTCTATTGAACCTTAGGCTCTGATACCAAGTTTGTAACACCCCATTTTGCTGAACCAGAATGCTACACGGTGCTTATGACCCCGAGAGACCACAAGCTAACCCATGACTAATATTTGTACCTGTATACTGCAAATCATGACATAATAATGTGGAATACGTAAAACTGTAAGGCCATAAGGTTAAAATGAATAAAACCATGTCTGAAAAAAATAACGTCCATATGGGTGAAAATACCCAAAACAACTCAATCTCAAAGCTAAGTCTGACCGTAAATTTGAACATAAATTTGAAAGCCTCTAAACTATCTAAATAAGAAGTTGAAGGAACATGTCTCCAACTAACTCCGTAATACTGAATTGAAGAAATAAGTAAATGTATCAAATTATATTGTCCTCGAATCAGTGAGGACTCATTGTGTCTCTGTGACTGGAATGCTATTGCTACTGCTGAGATAGATTTCATGTCTCGGAACCTATGGTGTAATATGAAAAGAAAGCACCATAGTGCAAATGCATCAGTACAATTGGAGTACTGAGTATACGAGAAAGGTAGGCTGAACATAAAGGGTTTTATGCATAAACAACTTACTGACTAATATGAACGTGGGAGTACAAACATACATATATAGAAATTGGGACCATGAATGCGTGATAGCAAAACTTGTAAGATAATACATGGTTTACTGATAATTGTCATAACTGATACTGCAAGTTGATAACATGGATGACTGTATCTGAAAGTCCTGTATATACTGAAATATGAAAAACACCCTAAGTTCTTTTACTGAGACTGATACTGAAACTGTGGGAGGTAGTATTTAACCGACATATCCTATGTATGCCGATATGGCTAAGCTGGGGTCCAATACTGGAGGGGTGTCAATATCGTGCCATAGGTAAGGACAGCTTTTGAGTGACCCTTATTTGGAAGGTACTCAATTGAGAACGGTGGAAACCCTAAACTGACAGGTTAAACCACATCATCAACCCTAATCTAAAAGGTTAAGATATCTCAACCTACGCTGGCTACGTAGTTCTAGAAAACAAGGATGACTACTAAGAATCACACCCTAAACTGGAGGGTGAGTTCCCATCCTTAGGTTCACTCGGTGCTAACCTTTACTCCCATCTGGAGGGACTGGACATGAATAACTGACTATACATGACTTAATCTTACTAAATTTCGTTGACTGGCGGAGTGTTACTGATATTTGACAACTGACAGAGATCATGAGGTTTTCCTGAGTCACATGACTGACTGAAGTCTATGGAATTTTAGCTTGAATTCCGATATCGTGAAACATGACATGGATTTAGGCACACAACTATAGTTTTCGGGTACGAATACCCCTAGGACTCGATAGGAGGAAACTGACACACATGGCATGACTTGATCACAAAATTTGAGTCCATAATTCACAATAACATAAGCAGGGGATAGTATACTTCATGTATTTATTCAACATTTCAAACATGATAGGAAAAGCATGGATATATTTTGTGTATATAATTTATATCTCCATTATCATACATGCTTTATACCACAACAATAACAACACATAATTTGTATGGAAATTCATATTGGAGTGTATGGCTAATATGAACTTGTTATTTAGATATCATGAAATCATGTAAATATGAAGTTCTAACATACTAGGCATTTTATCGAACATCTTGCATGCATTCTTTAAGGCATAGGTGGATTTCGTACTTGCATTTTATCAATCCATCTAAAGATCGTGTTTTTCAACTAACAACATAACTTTCATGAGATATACAGTCATGATACTATTATATAGCAAAACAAACAAGCATCAACATGGGTATGATAATATCACCACAACCAACCAAGCTTTTATATTTTTAAAGATTAAGTCTTGAACTCCATGGACAAAAGTAATCCATGGATGAACACTACGCATATCTTGGAAGGGAGGTTCTTGATGATTGACGGAGGAATTTCCTTGAAATTTGATCTTCAAGCTTAATTGTGCAACCCTAGTTGTTTTTCTCCTATGGTGCTCTTGGATAATGAACTTTGACATATGATATCGCCTATATTAACATAGGTGCCGCATATGATATCGCCTATATTAACATAGGTGCCGCATATGATATCGCCTATATTTACATAGGCGCCGCATACGATATCGCCTCTATTAACATAGGTGCCGCATATGATATCGCCTATATTTACATAGGCGCCGCATATGATATCGCCTATATTTACATAGGCACCGCATATGATATCACCTATGCTTTCCAGTGGCCATGTGCGATTGGTTAGGCGATGCATTCTACTTTGAAAGGCCATAACTCCTTGCTCGGGTGTCAGATTTTGATGAAATTGGTATCATTGGAAAGATAATTCGATTCTATACAATTTGGTGCATCTAAATCTGCCAAAATGTCACATATAAATCATGTTATTCTTGTTCAAAGATGACCCTTACAAAATCAAACACTAAGACTTGATGGATTCAAAAACTCTTAGCTTGCATCACTCTAAGCGACTCATATAAGCATTCTTAAGACATCGTAAGCTATCCTATCGCTAGGTTATTCATTGTAAGTCATGAACTAAAATGCTACTCACAGGATAGGAGGTTTCATATGTAGGAAAACTTATTCTTTTCCTAGCTTAGAAATATGTGGGGTATTACACATAGCTTTGGACTCTTGAACAAGAGCAGGAGAAGA
>NW_025869222.1:0-25348 GCF_002878395.1 Capsicum annuum
CCATCAAAAAAAATTATTTACCAGAGCCATGCCAAGAGAATCAGATGCATAGAGATGATATAGGTTATTGATGTCCAATGTTAGACGCAGTGCAACAGTGGGGACAGTTGTGATGTTTGCATTAGTAGCCATATAAGGTGATTAGGGTTGTTGATGAGAACTACTGCTCTGATACCATGAGAGAATGAGAGAAAACAATTGGGAAAATTTCCTTTATGCACCTTTCCTTATTTTTTATACAAAATTCAAGTAATTAAAAATAATCTAAATATATAAATTTTGTCTAATTCTAATTGGCTGTTGAAATAACAACCTTATGACAAGAATATTCCATTCTATACTAAAGAAGTTCCACCTTAGTTAGGCCAACAAAAAAGAATAAGTTGTTTATTATCAATTTAGGCTTGAGATCGATTGTATTACCAGCCCATTCTTTGACCCAAAATTATTGAGCCTTTGTCTTTTGCCACTGATAGAAACTTTGGTCTTCTTGAAGTCAAAGGCTTCTTCTCTTCCTTTTCATTTTGTTTACATTTCAAAGAGGTAAATGGAGAAGCCACAGAAACCATAGACAAGGGAGAAGAGAAAGGTTGAATTTCAAAAAAATACTAAAACCTGCCAATGTCATGCCATTTCAAGAGCAAAATGAATAAATCAAGAAACATAATGATGTATGGGAAACAATAGCCTTAGACAGTCAACGGAAGAGCCAAAGAGTTTGAGAATCAATAAAGCCTAACCTAGAAGAAATTGAGGTGGTTAACCAGGAGCCGATGATCAAGTTAAGAGAATGAAGGTCGATATCTATATAGTAAAATCAAGGAAGAAGTAATGAAGCAAAGCCAGTCTAAGGTTGCAGAGGTCTCAAGATATTCAACACGGCTAGCTAATATTGTTCCAGTGCTGAAAAAAGATGGCAATATCAAAATTTGTGTTGATTACAAAGATTTAAATAGAGTTGGTTCCAAAGATAATTTTTCACTACCCAACATCCACATCCTCATTAATAACTGTGCAAGGAATGAAATGCAGTCTTTCATGGATTGTTTCAATAGGTATTATCAAATATTAATGGATGAGGAGGATGTAGTAAAAATGACTTTCATTGTGCCCTGGGGTGTTTATCACTATAGGGTAATTCTGTTTGATCTCAAGAATTCTGGTGCGACATACATGAGGTCTATAATGAAAATTTTTAATGATATTATTCATATAGAGATTGAGGTGTATGTGGATGATGTAAATATCAAATCCCATAAGAGTTTGGATCATCTGACGTATCTGGAAAAGTTATTCAATGGACTAAGAAAGTAAAACTTAAAGTTGAATCCTATTAGGTGTGCTTTTGGTGTGCCATCCGGTAAATTACTAGGGTTCTTAGTTAGTAGAAGGGGCATCGAGCTCGATCCATCCAAGATTAAGACAATTCAAGAATTACCACTGCCAAGGACCAAGAAAGAGGTTATGAGTTTCTGGGTCGTTTAAACTACATTAGCAGGTTCATTGCCCAATCAATGATTATATGTGAGCTCATTCTCAAGATTTTGAATAAAGATTCATTGAATGAGTGGACAAAAGAATGTCAGAAGTATTTTGACAGAACAAGGATTATCTGTCCGCTTCTCCTATTTTGGTTCCACCAAGGAAGGAAGTCCATTGTTTCTTTACCTTTCATTCTCAAAAAAGGATCGGCCAACACAAATAAAGAGAAGGAAATCTAATACTTGAGTAAAAATTTCACACCAGATGAGGCTCGCTACACTATTGTTGAAAGGATGTGTTGTGCTTTGACCTGGGTCATTCAAAAGTTGAGGCATTATCTATCCTCATACACAACGTATCTCATTTCTAGAATGGAACTATTGAAGTATATTTTTTAAAAAATCTATACCCACGGGAATGTTAGACAAGTGGCAAATTTTGCTAAGTGAGTTCGACATCATGTATGTGACTCAAAAGGCAATCAAGGGGCGAGCCTTAGCAGATCATTTAGCTAAGAATTTGGTTGATAATGAATATGAGCCACTTCGAACTTACTCTCTAGATGAAGAGATTCTATTCATTGGTGAAGACATTGCAAAAACATACCCCAGATGAAGATTGTTCTTTAATGGAGCAGTCAACTTCAAAGGCTTAGGAATTAGAGCAGTTTTGGTGTCAGAAATAGGCCAACACTGTCCAGCAACCGCTAAATTACACTTTCTGTGCACCAATAACATGGTTGAATATGAGGTTTACATCCTAGGTCTCAAGTTAGAACTTTATATGGGTGTTTGAGAATCGCTAGTCATTGGAGACTCGAATTTGCTAATTCACCAAGTACGGGGAGAATGTGTCGTGAAGAACTCCAAGATTACCACCTATATAGAACTAGTACAAATTTTTTATGGAATATCCAAGGAATTTAATTTCAGACATATCCCAAGGATGCAAAATGAGTTTGCTGATGCTTTTGCTGCTATATCCTCAATGATTCAACACCCAAATTAGAGTTACATCAATCATTTGGAAATAAGATTGATGGAACAACCCGCGCATTGTGCATATTTCTAAAAAAAACCTGATAGAGCCATGGTAATTTGATATTATAAGGTATTTAGAATCTAGAACATACCCTGAAGAGGCTAGCAATAATCAGAGAAAGACAATCTGGCATTTGGCAAAGAATTATTTTCCGAGTGGAGAAATTCTTTTTAGGAGGACCGCAGACTTAGGATTATTAAGAAGTGTTGATGTCGTGGAAGCCACGAAATTAATAAGAGAAGTACATGCTAGAGTCTGCCATTCCCATATGAATGGATTTTACCTTGCTAAAAAGATTCTGAGAACTCATTACTTTTGGATGACTATGGAAAATGATTGTATCAAGTATGTGCAAAAGTGCCCAAAGTTTCAGATACACGGAGATTTGATTTGAATGCGTCCACACGAGCTTTATGAGATGAGTTCACCTTTGCCTTTCATAGCTTAGTGTATGAATGTTATCGGACCAATATAGCCATCAACATCAAATAGGCATAGATTTATTTTGGTTGCTATTAATTATTTCACTAAGTGTGTGGAAGTTGCTTCCTATAGAGCCGTGACCAAGAAGGCGGTTGCAAAATTTTTCAAGAACAACCTGATTTGCCTATTAAGAGTGTCGGAATAAATCAGTACTTATTATGGAGCTAACTTGAACAGTCACTTAATGAATGAAATTTGTGATCAATTTAATATTGTTCATCGCAACTTGACTGCATATCATCCACAGATGAATGGAGTTGTGGAAGCTGAGAATAAGAATATCAAAAAGAACTTGAGGAAACTGGTTGAAAATTATAGATCATGGCACGAGATGTTGCCTTATACTCTACTAGGGTATCATACAACAGTTCGAACCTCAACTGGGCAACTCCTTATCCACTTGTTTATGGAAATAAAGTTGTGGTACCTACCGAGGTTGAAATACCTTCCTTAAGGATTATTCAAGAAGCCGGATTAAGCAACGAAGAATATGTTCGTGCTCGCTATGAAAATCTTATGTTGATTGATGAAAAGAGAATAGTTACTGTGTGTCATGACTAGTTTTACCAACATAGAATGATCCGTGCCTTCAACAAAAAAGTAAGAGTTCAAACATTAGAAATTAGGCAATTGGTTCTCATATTCATATTTTCTCATCAAGAAGGGTACAAAGGCAAGTTCTCTCCAAATTGGCAAGGGTCATACATAGTTCTCAAGGTATTAACCGAAGGATCTCTGATCCTATCTGAGATGGATGGTCAAGAGTGGACCAAACCAATCAATTACGATGCGGTAAAGAGTTACTATACTTGAAGAATGTTTTTTGCTTTTGGTTCCATTATTTATGAAAGTATTTGTTTCTTAAGATATGTAATTGCCTAGAATCTCTTTTATTTTATCTACGAACTACGTTTGACCTGAATTCCCAAGAAAGGGATATTTAGGTAGTCTATGTTGGCTTCGTCAACCCCTTAGGAGAAATTATCCTTCCCTTTCATGTATGAACTACGTTTGACCTAATTCCTGCTTCAATGTAATATGTAGGTGCCCCAATGGACCAGGGGTGGTAATGAAAACTAGGATGGAATTTTTGAGAAGGAATCTTAAGAATTCAAAAGAAGAAGATCATTATACAAATAGAATGAAGACCGAAAAAGACTTTGGGAGAAAGTCTCAAGATCTTCTCCAACCAAGATCATCTTAAACATTATTTAACTTGGACAGAAATTTTGAGAAGGTCCTCAAAATTTTCACTAATATATTGGAATATATTTCAAATTCCCCAGCACCAGGAGGTCAGAGTCAAGCTTTAGAAATCACTAGCGGCTACAAGGTCTGGATAGACCAAATCTCCAGCTATGACATAACTTTTGGTAGAACCCTCCAGCAACGATGATGAGTTTTTTTATATTCTTAATCAGATGTCGGATATAGTTGAGCCTCAAGAGGAAGATGCTCGTTGAGCTATTACATGAAAGAGATTTTCTAAAAAGCTTTTACACGAGTTTTTCAAACTAAGTTTCTAAATCAATACTATTTTTGAAAATTTACCTATATTTTTTTTACTTTGTGTTTGCCTAGACATCTATTGAAATGGGGAGTTAGGGCAGAGGGATAAACATGAAAGAGAAATCGAAAGATGGCAAGGAGCAAACCAAAGGTTGAAGGAGGTCAACACAGAGTAGTTTCACTCAAGACTAACTATTTTGCTGTGGATACAGAATCAGTACACGAAAATGGAAATATTTTCCAAGAGAATTGGTAATCATGTCAAAGCATATAATGCTCAAGAAAGGTATTTTTGGGTCACCCCAAAGACGGGTTCAATACCCATTTATCGAGGACCTTTTGAATTGTCTATCTCATCTCTTGAGATCGTGGATGAAAAGAAAGGCGTCTGATCCTCTTTATGAGTACTTTATTTAGAGCTTTCCTAAAAAATAGTTGCTAACCAAAGTGACTTTGTGTTTACTAAATACGTACTTTGAGTGTAGGTGTATTCAAAGGAGTCGAAACAATAAATACACAATCCAATGGATCACTCAATAGGAGGAAGAACAAAAAGTCATCCTCAAAATTCGACTTAAAGGAAAATGAATGGTATTTGAGTGACCCTAAAAAGGGAATTTTACCGATGTATTTGCATCTGGTGGATCTGCTGTTTAAATACTTCTTCAAAAAGAGAGGATGAATAGTAAATTAAGTCACTCAGATTATAATGCTGAGTATTTGTCATTTAAACTATCATAAATTTTGGCTATGGTCTCCAGTAACAGTGACATTTTGTCTACTAATTGTCTACCTTGAGTATAGGTACACACATAATCTAGAAACGATGATTAACAAAATTAGGATATGCTCCTCTTCAAATCGTCTAGAGGGACATCCCATTTCATATCATGCCATGCTGAAAGTGCCATCCCATTTCATTTCATGCCATTGTCGAAAGGGTCATTTTATTTCATTCCATTATCGAGAGGGCCATTTTATATCATCTCATTGCTAAGAGGGAAATTTTATTCCATTGTCGAGAGGGTTATTTTATTTCATCTCATTGCCAAGAGAGACATTTCATATCATATCATTTCTGAGAGAGCCATTTCATTCCATTACTGAGAGGGGTATTTCATATCATCTCATTGCTGAGAGGGCCAGTTTATATTATCTCATTGCCAAGAGGTGCATTTCATATCAATACCAAGAAGACAATTTAATGTCATCTCATTTCCTAGAGGGCCTTATCGTGCCATTGCTGAGAGGACTATTTCATATCATCTCATTGCCGAGAGGGCAATTTCATATCATCTCATTGACGATAGGGTCATTTCATGCCACTGCCGAGAGGGTCATTTTATGCCATTGTGGATAGGGCCATTTCATATCATCTCATTATCGAGAGGGCCATTTCATACCATTGCCAAAAGGGCCATTTCATATTATTTCATTGATGAGAAGGACATTTCATACCATTGCTGATATGGCCATTTTATATTATCTCATTATCGAGAGAGCCATTTTATGCTATTGTCAATAGGACCATTTCATATTATCTCATTACTGAGAGGGACATTTTATGGCATTACCGAGAGACCCATTTTATATCATCTCATTACTAAGAGGGACATTTCATGCCATTGCCAAGAGGGACATTTTATATCATCTTACTACCAAGAGGGCCATTTAACACAATTTCCAAAGGGCCATTTCATGCCTTTACCAATAGGGCCATTCCATTGCCGAGAGGGTCATTTTATTCCATTTCCAAGAGGGCTATTTCATTCCATTGCCAAGAGGTCCATTTTATTTCATTCCATTGCCAAAAGGGCCATTCCATTTCATTCAATTATCGAAAGGGACATTTTATTTCATTTCTAAGAGTGACTTCATATCATTCAACCAAGTTTCCATAAACACTCGCCATGCAAGAAGATAAGGGCTGGCCTTAGAGGATACTTTAGAGCACCAATATCTATTGATCACTGATAATGACAAAAATACACCTCCAATTGAAGGATGAAGTAGTCACTGTCAAATATAGTAACCCAACTAGGTTGGGGTCAATCCCATAGGGAATAGGTCAAAAATTTATCTCAAAATTATTGAAATCACTAGGCAATGCGGAAAAGTAAAATGAGGGATTTGTAGTAACTAGCTAAAAATAACAAGGCTTGGTTGGTTTTGGCTGTAAATAATCTAAGATGAACACTAGGCTTATGTTCCCCCTGGCTTCTTAACTCCGTAGACTTACCGTGAACTATCAGACTATTTCAATATCTTGCATGCTAAATCAATAAGTTATGTACTCTCAACAGTCTATTGGATGACCTGACAGATCCCACCTTTTACTTTTTGAGTCTTAGGATGTCGCCTTACTAACCCTTATCTTGATTCTAATTAACTTTTACCTTTTGTGTCTCTAGTTATTTGTTGAAAGCTAACCACCTTACTTAGATAATTCCTAGTAGCGTAGATCGACAGTTAAACTTCAAATTACTATTGTGATTCACCTTTTCTAGTCATTTCTTCTCTTTTGGAGTAAGTAACAATAATCTAGGTAGGATATTAACATTGGCCACCGCGAACAAAGCAATAAAAGAGAAGAAAACCCAATACATGCAAGAATCTTTATCTTGAACGACTTGTCGCTTCCTCTACTTTGTTAATCCGCCAAGGTTTCCACAACCCTAGCTAAGGTAATTAGCCACTCATAGTTATGAGATCAATCATGGAATCCACAGACAAAATTGCAAATAAATCTCACAATAATGAAAGAATAAATCCCAAAGTCTTAAATTGAATAACAAACCAAGAACAACAAGATATTTAAGAACTTATCCATAAAAGGGCCTCCTTCTGAACCAATCAATATGTGAATCTATATGTCTGAATGTATTTCTGAATTAATGTATGAATTAATAAACTAAACAAAGCCTAAAAGTATTTATAGATTACAAGAAACCCTAGAGTTCAAATCCAAATTAAAATAGGAAAACTTAATTACCCATACATAATAAGATTTCAAAACATCATAGGAGTGTAATTGGGATACATGGAAATCCTAGGAAAGTTCCAAAAAAATCACCATCGGCAGCCACTTACCAAAGCCACTTGCGCCTTGTCCTTGGGTGTAGGTAGTACCTATGGCCTACAGGGAAGGTGAAAGTAGTGACCACAGGTGCAATTCCTACACTTCAACTCTCGGGATTTCGACCTTTGGCACTTGATTTTCCTGCATACGGACCATTTGTGCTACTTGCAGTCCGCAAGTCGACTAAGAAAGTTCAAAAGTCCCCACCATCATATAGATAATTTAATAAGTTTTTCAATGATATAAATGTTGCCTCAATCCGATATCGGGGTGAAAAGTTATTTTCAAATTTTTGAAGCATAGTCAACTCGTGAAATCTTCAAATCTGGCACTTACAACCAAGCTTCAAATCTTCAACTTCAATCATATTGCTTTGGTAACGTGTAATACGGAAAGTGTCACGATCATCCATAATTTTCTATAATTGCACCCATTACTAGCCCAAATCACTTTTTTCATCTTTTACATAAAATTTGCATCCAAAACATGATTTCCTACAAAACACTCCAAAAACCTCAAATCCAAAAAATAGACTTAATTACATGTATATTCTCATAGTTTTAAGCATCGTAAGTTCCATATTTCTATAGCACATCAAGACCCCCAAGTTAGACCATTGCATATCCTCAGGAAACAAAATATATCAAAATAATACGATGATGCTTAACCAAGAGAAACCTAAGATACCTATGATAGTCAATCATCAAATTTAAGCTCAAGATCATTAGCCTCTCCAAGTTCAACATTTTAAACCAACTGTGTGTATTAATAAAGCACAACAAAGTGACACAAAGGAATCAAACTATGGAATTACATTAGCAACAAACAGCCACGCATATATACAAGTTACACTACCCAAACAAGTAAGCAACTAGTAATACAACCCATATGCCCTAATAACAAAGAAGTCTCACTCACTCATATATAAAATCAAGCATGTCACACTCAAAAAGAAGTTCCAATCAATGCATGTCAAATATCATAGACTTGCCTTTATTTTCTTTACATTAGCTTTCAGACAATCAAGTTAGGATTACTATATGACTTTTCTCAACTTGTAATGTAGGCTTGGGCCTGGTATGATACATATGGACTTTTAAAGTAACTAAGCCTCCTAGGTATTACACTAACCTTGGGGTCTCACTTATTAACCAATTTCCTTTTATTCCACCCTTATTTCTCCCTTTTATTCTTTTATGCACATTCAGGCTAGGTGTGGTTTCTTTATTCTTTCTTTTTCACAATTTTCTCAAATTTTTTCTTTTTCTGTTTCTTTTCTTTTTTCACCATACCCAGCTATACTTTCTTTCTCTCTTATTTTATCCTTCTTCATACCCACTATACATTATTCACCCATATGATAGCCACCATCAACTTAGGCGATTTACGTGAGTTGAGGTGCACAATGTCTTAGGAGGACCAGGGCCAAAATAGGTTCAGTGTAATACAAATAGAAAGGTGAAAAGTGTAACAAGAAAAATAGGCTATAAGGCTCAAAACAGGGATCAAGGGATACAATTCACACATAGAAGGTCATTTAGGATAAAAGTAGACTAAAATCAAAAATGACCTATGATCCTTTACTAACCCGACTATCCTTCAACCCAGGTAAGACTAAATAGACAAGTTATTAATTCAAAACACAAAGAAAACTAGGTAGTATCTCACACACACATAGCACAGAGTCAATATTATCAACTACTACCTATCCAGTTCATGGAATTATTAGCAAGTGATTATCATGTCTCTAATTCTAATGCCATAACAAGATTCTCAATAGTCACATATATACATATTACATAGTTCAAAACAAGGTATTGAAGAGGTATTGTTAACAAAAATATGTAAACTACCATAGTTACTCAATTTTCTCCTAGTTATACACAAAATATCATGAAACAAAATATAATACATCTAAACATGTCGGATCTTCTAGGAACAGGACTTCAGGGAAAAGAGAAACGACAACAAAAACCCTGAGAGGATATTAACACCCACAAGAAGCCCCACCCCCAACTTAAAATCATGTATTGCCTCAAATTCATCAAACCACTATAAAATAAGAGAGTTAGGAATAAAACTTTGTGAAAACTGATTAACTTAGAAATTTTGCCAAACTTTGAGTGCAATAAATCAAAATATCATATATATGTGGAATCAAAGTATGCTAAGCATTTGTATAACGCCATTGAAAGGAATTCCAATCCCTTAGACTTAATACATAATGACATTTGTGATATGAAGTCAACACCATCTCGTGGTGAAAAAAAATATTTTATAACTTTTATTGATTATTACACTAGATATTGGTATGTCTATTTGCTAAAAAGTAAGGATAAAGAAATAGATACATTTAGGGAATATAAAACAAAATTTGAAAATCAGTTAGAGAAAAATATCAAAACGATAAGAAGTGATAGGGGTGGATAATATGAATCTTCCTTTGAAAAAAAATTTTTAGATAATGGAACTGTCCATCAAACTATGGCCCCATATTCACCTTAATCTAATGAAACTGTGAAAAAAAATCAAACCTTAAAGGAAATGATGAATGTCTTACTAATAAGTTCAGGTTTACCACAAAACTTGTGGAGGAAAGTTATCTTTATAGCATATCGAATAATCAATAGAGTGCCCCATAGTAAGACACAATCTAATACCTATGAAAAATAGAAAGAAAGGAAACTCAACTTGAAATATTTCAAAGTGTGAGGGTTTCTAGCGAAAGTCCAAGCTTATGTGCCTAAAAGGGTAAAGATAGAACTTAAGACAGTGGACTGTGTGTTCATAAGATATGCTAAAAGTAGTAAAACATGTTAGTTTTTGGTTCATAAATCCGAACATCCAAATATTAATGAAAATATGGTAATTGAATCAGATAATGTTGAGTTCTTTGAACATATTTATCCATATAAAACTAGACATAAATAGTTTAGTGGAGGGTCTAAAAGACCTTGAGATGAACCAAGTGAGGATGTATATAATGATGAGAATACAAGATGTAGTACACGTTAAAGAACATCAACTTCGTTTGGATTAGATTTTGTAATATTTCTCTTAAAAAATGAGCCTCAAACATTTAAAGAAGCAATGTTGTCTCTAGACTTATCCTTTTAGAAAGAGGTAGTCAATAGTGAGATTGATTCAATCTTAAGCAACCATACGTGGGAGTTGGTTAATCTTCCTTTGAAAAATAAACCTTTAGGTTCTAAATGGATCTTCAAAAGAAAAATGAAAGCATATGGTACTATTGACAAATACAAGACAATACTTGTAGTAAATGGCTTCAAATAGAAAGGTCTTGATTACTTTGATACATACTCGTCAGTAACAAGGATAACATTAATTCGGATATTAATTGCCTTGGTGGCGGTATATGATCTTGAAATCCATCAAATAGATGTGTAAACAACATTCCTAAATGGACAATAAGAGAAAGAAATTTACATGGAACAGCTCAAGGGTTTTGTGGTTCCTGGTAAAGAAAAAAAGGTGTGCAAACTGGTTAAGTCACTCTATGGACTAAAACAAGCACATAAACAATGGCATGGAAAGTTTGACCAAACCATATTGGCAAACGGATTCAAGATAAATTAATGTGATAAATGTGCTTACACCAAAGACACCTTAAATCATAAGGTCATTGTTTGTTTGTATGTGGATGATATGTTAATCATCAGTACAGATATTTCTAACATAAATGCTACAAAATGAATGCTTGAGAGCAAGTTTGATATGAAAGATGTTGGAGTTGTGGATGTGATCTTAGGAATAAGAATCCATAGAACTTGACAAGGGTTGGTATTATCATAGTCTCATTACATCAAAAAGTTACTTGATAAATTCAAGTATTTGGAATTTGGTATTGTCAAGACTCCATTGGACGTGAGCTTTGCACTTCAAGAGAATGAAGGTAAAAGTGACTCACAGTTGGAGTACACAAGAGTGTAGGAATGTTTAATATATATAATAAATTATACATGATCAGTATACCATGTGCTATTAGTAAGTTAAGTCGGTACACGAGTAATCCCAATAAAACTTATTGGATGGCAATAAAAAGAGTTTTGGGGTATCTTAAATACACTCAAGAGTATGGTTTGCATTATAATAAATATACCGTAGTACTTGAAGGATATAGTGATGTAAATTGGATCACCAGATTGAATGAAGTAAAATCCACAAGTGGATATGTATTTACTATAGGCAAAGTAGCAGTCTCTTGGAAATCATCAAAACAAACATGTATTGCTCGCTCCACAATGGAATTTGAGTTTATCGTACTAGATAAAGATGGTGAAGAACAAGAATAGCTCCAAAAATTATTGGAATATATTCCTTATTGTCCCAAACCATTGGCAATAGTATGTATACATTGTGATAGTCAAGCGACAATAGGTAGTGCAGGGAGCATAATGTATAACAGTAAATCTCGTTACATAAGACAGAGACATAATATCATTAGAGAACTTCTCTCTAGTGGAATTATCACTATTTACTATGTGAAGTCAAAGTATAATGTGTCGGATCTACTTACAAAAGGCCTATCTAGAGAGGGAGTTGAGAGAATATCCAAGGAAATGGGTTTACGACCTAGGACAATTTAGCATGGCGATAACTCTACGTAGCAGACCGAAGATCCCAAGAGATAGGTTCAAGGAGATCAAACAAAGTTGTGTCTGACAGTTTCAATATTGTCAATATACCCAACCCATTCTCATGATATAGACAATGTTTAGTAAATAAGGATAAGACTTATGGTGTGAAGTCTTATAATGATTTTCAAAATTTGGCATCTTTGACAAAATAGTTTAATATATAGGACTGAACGTTTAGAAATAATCTATGTGAGGGTAAAGTGGAAGCCACTTTAAGGAGAATGTTAGTAAAGGCCTATTTTCTAAGCTCTCATGAAATTGGGACGTGTTCATGGCTGAAACGAACAAAATCGTGAGAACCATAAGCAGTAAAAGGCCGGTTGTATGACATGTGTTGTCTAGGTATACATTAAAGCTCGACAGTTCAAAGATATCAAATTTACCAATTGACCGAGTGCATCCGATATATGTTCACTACAGAAAGTCGAAATGAAAACTCACTTATCCAGATGCAATCAGTCTTTTCTTGCTAATCACATACTTGTTCGTAAAGTTTTATAAAGAATAGTCATTCCCCATTCAGGGGATTGTTGGGTTCAATTGGTGTGAATGGAAAATAGAAGGACCCAACCCTTTGAGAAAAAGACACACTATTTCGAAAAAGGGGTGACTGTTCGATCGGATGTGACTGTTTAGAAAAGACATGTTGTTTCGGAATGGATAGACATGCCTGTTCCAAAATGATACACCCTTTCATAAACCATTGCTTCCTTTCCGAAGGGGTATTTGATGGCTATAAATACCTGAACTTTTTTACCTCAGATAGTACAAAAATTTCTGCATTAAAAAATATTCTTCTACTTCTAAAAACACTTTGTGATCATCTGTCACTGAGTGTGTTCAAAGAATTAGAAGGTTTGAGGTACCGCTACATTCTGATCTGAGTCATTTTATCCTGAGAGGAAAAATCCCACAACCTCGGGTACTTGGTGGGAATTAATTCCTTAAGGACACTCCGTGAATTCGGAGGACTTAGTTCTATTTTTTCTTCGTCTTATTTCTTTAAATAACATACTTCTTTGATAGTTCTTGAAGAATCTCTGTTGAAGGTGTTAAAAATTTTATAAGTATTCTTGATGTAGTCTTGAACTTGTGTTGAAGTGTTTATACAAACATACAGATTGTGTACCTAAAAATAACATTAACATATTCATACCCTTCAAGGATAAGGTTGAGTTCGTTGAGTGATAGGTCATGGTATGAGCGAAGTAGTGGTGAGAAGTGTCCCTACGCTAGCTCGTCAGAGATAAAGTTGAGTGTACTGAGAGATAGTTCATGCTTCGAGTATTTTTAATGATGAAAAGTGACCCTATGCTGTAAAACTGAAATTTGTTATGTATAGTAGGTTATTTCAAAGAATCACGTATGCCTGCAAAAAATAATTTGCGATGATAGAAAGCACTTCCTCAAAGGAGATTAATCAGAATTATCACTAAAATATACTCGTCAAACCTATGGTCACCTAAAATAATATATGGGATCACTTTTGATCCTGCAAGAATCACGCTTTGCTAAGTATTTGATCCTATGTACTATGAGTTTGGATTTTGTTAGAATGATTGTGTAACACCCAGTACTTTCAGGCTAAAATTTAGACCATCATTCCTACATGTATAGACTTGAACTAAATTATTTATTGTTAATGTATGTGTGGTGATCACTCCTATAGTGTGGAAAAAACTTTGAGTATGAATTGAGGTCTCAATAATCACCTAACTCTAAGACGAGTTGAAAACAATTCTATCGATTTTGTTTTAGTGGGCACTTCAAATGGGGTCAACTTTTGTCGATCATAATTTTCTTTATATAATGAACTGGGAGGGATGCTATATATCAATTGAAAGATCTTTGAGTCTTCATTCTAATGCAACTAATTTCATCCAAATCCAACATCGAAGTAAAATGTTACGCCCAATTTACTTCAGCATATCAGCCAGTCAACTGAGGAACTGCTGCGACTTTCTTTGTTTCCTTAGGGGTATTTTAGTCCTTTTACCCACCATTATTCAGCCATAAACACGTGATTAAGTCCTCAATTGACCAAAACATGGTCATTTTCTCCAACTCCCTCAAGAACTAAACACTTAGGTCTCAACCAAAGAATCAAGATCCCTCAAGATTCAGCCGTGGGTTTTAGAAATTGATTGAAGATTCGAAATCCCCAAAATGTAGGCTTCAAGAAGCATCTATCAAATTTCTAATTTGAGGTACGTGGGGTTTATCCTAAAAACTACATGGGCTTGTAAACACTAGATCATGATTTAAAGATTATCAAGCATGAATTTTAAAGGGGTTTTTGGAATCTATGTTTTAATTATGCATTATAAATGTTTTTATGATATTGTTGATTTGGCCTTTAGGTCTTTCCCTCTTGAATTTATTTACAAGTATATGTATATGTATGAAAACTAAGATTGAAGATTGTTTGAGAGCACATATTATGAAACCCCTCTCGTATGTTGAATTAAAGATTATGGTTTTGCCGGAAAAAAGTTGAAATGCATGCCTAGTGATTTGAAAGTAGTTTTCTCAATGTCATTGCAATTGAAACATGATTTAAAAATAATCAGAGGGTGTTTCTTGATATTACTATGATGTTCTTGTGTTAAAGAGAAAGAAATGCATATAATTGAGCACTTTGTCATGACCACCTTGAATTCTTGAAATGCTGAAAAAGAGAGTTTCCTTGCATATGTTTACATGAGTTTTAAAGAATAAGTTTCTTGAAAAGAATTGTTGATATGGTGCTCCTAAATTTCATGTTTTGAGAACAGAGATATAATTTGCTAAATGGCTTAGAGAATATGACTTGCAAGTCAATGGTATGATGATACCGTATAAGTGTATGCCATGACAGAGTTAGAGTTTCATTTCAGAGAATCAATGTTTTAAACAGTTAAAAACTGGGTTGATGTGAGTTAGGTGGTTACCCCAAGAAATCCTGAGTCAAATGAATCTATGCTGGAAATCATGATTTACCGATACGGGAACTTGGTACCCTGCTATGTGATCTTTTGTACCTAGTACTTTGTCATCCCAAATGGGGACTTATAGTTTGGAGCCCTGCTTCGTGATCATGAGCCCAACCATGATATAATGACTTGATTGGGGTTGTGGCACCCTGCTGTGTGATCTTGTGTGCTCGTCCCTCACTATTACTCCTATCTTGGCGGCAACCGAGATAAGGTAGTTGGTAAAAGCTGTGAAATTATAGGTATACCACCTACGACAAAATTAAAACAAAGAGTGTTACAGAGTTCAGATGATTTTACTGAGTCTTTTAAAAATGCCCATGTGATTTTTACCATAGAACATATTTATGAACTGTTTTAAATTTCTCTCATATATATTAAATATAAATTATTATTTTAGATTTGCTCTGTGTACCAGTACATCTTAATTGACCCCCTACCTCCCAGATTCGAAGGTTCAATGTAGGGGTCCAGCTAAGCAGTAGAGTATCCAGAGAGAAGTGAATAGTGTAGTGGTGAGCCTTCTTTGTTCCAGAAGGCCTATTATATCAGATTATATTATTTCTTTTATTTTGGTCTACAGGGGGCCTTGTCCTAATTTTCAGATAGTTGTCATTTGATCATATAGTAGAAATTTTTGCAGATTGTTCTAGATATTGTTTAGTTGATTTTGGATTTTATTCCTTATTATTAAACTAAATTTAGAGTATGACCATGTTTCCGTATCCGATTGTATTTCCGTATCTTCTCTTATTATATGAATATTGTGCATGACTACCAGATAGAGTAGGACGTCCGGGCCTTCATGGTTCAGGATGTCTGTCATGGCCAAGCCCTAGTTTGGGTCATGACAAACTTGGTATTAGAGCACGGTTCATGGTCCCAGGGTGTCTTCGAAATTGCATTGAGTAGCATCTTGATTATGGGTGTGTAACGCGCCACACTTATAAGGAAGAGGCTATAAGGCATTTAGGAATGTCTCTCTTTCTTCATGTTTTAGTTCGTGCTATAGAGTCAGAATGTTCCTCTTTCATACTCTAATTCGTGCTATGGTGTCGCCCATACAAAAGCAAAGTTATCCCAATTCTTTCCTTACTCTGATGTTCTCAGATATGTCTCATTATTGAGGTGATTCAAGTGCAGAAATCTAGAATCTAAATGGTATGGTCTTTTCTGATTGAGCCATAAAAGATTATAAAAATTGTGCAAGGACTTGAGAGGAGTCCATTAGTTCTTCAAGTTTTATTGATTTGAGTGTATTCCTTTATTCTGATGAAATCGTGCTTATCAGCCCAAGGTACAAAGTCTATTCAGCCCCCTTTCAAAATTCACACTGCAGATGTCATGTATAAGGGTAATGATATGTAGTAAAATATTGGAAATGTATTTCCACACGAGTAGTAATATTTGTTAAAGTATCATGACCTATTGGTAGTGAGATTGGCCAGGAAGTTGGTAATACAAAGTCACAATGTTAGAAGTCAGAGTGAGGGTGACTTAATAAATACTTTTAGTTATTTAACTATTTATTGAGAGATGGTTCTCCATTTTATAGTGATAGACTAATGTGGTAGCAATAATAATTGATTTGGGAGGAATGGTCTTACAGAACAAATCTGATGGGTGTGAGTCAAGGTTTATTCAAAAGATTGTAAAGGTGGTTGTAGGAAACCTAAATCGTGCAGTTTTAAGTGTTTCTCTCCACCCCGTTGGAATAGATTCTCGAGTTGATACTATGGATATTTATGGTATGGGAGAAATAGGTAAATCTACCCTAGTCAAGACTGCTTACAATCTTAACTTCGATAAATTTGATGGCAGCAGCTTTCTTGTTGATGTGAATAAAACTTCAGAAAGACATAATGGTCTGGTAAGTCTTCAAAATAAAATCAAGGAAATGTTAGATCACCTAAGAAGGATCAAGAGTGGAGTTGATCTAGATAGCTTCAAGATTGATCAAATTGAGAAACTTGAAATGGATCTAAGATTGTTGAGAACTTTTGTAAAGTACAGTCATTTTCTTTGGCCTAATTTCGTCGTAAAAATCACAAAGAAGGCTAGAAGGATTGTGAAAATGCTTTGTGGGGATTTTGTTGGAATTCCAGATGAATGTAAAACTAACCTTGATCTGAAAAGGCTAGAATCATAGTTGTTGGAAGTCATTAATGGTAATACTAGTTTAAGTTACAATTTTGAGTTGAATGGTTCTGATCTGTCAAAATATATGGATTGCCTCGGAGAGAATCTAAATGATGTACTGGAGCACCACAGGGAATCGAATAGGTCTTACCTTGAAAGAAATCAATTTACAGAGCAACTGGAAATTGTTCAAAAGAAAATGAATTGTTTTAGATACTTGTATACCATAGAGATAAATGGTTACGTCAACTATGAGAAATGGGAATGTCTGGAGACTTGACTTCAGTTCATGGCTAACAATGTGGGGAAATTTTTTCTTGCTGTTTTAGTTGACGCTGCTGATTCTGAAGATGATTTCTTCAATAAACCTCCCTATCTATTATGTTTGATTGTGTTAGTGAAGCTGGAAATAAAGAAGATTTTTCTTGGTGAACTACAGGTTTTAAGTTTACTCAATCAAAAATTTTTAAGGACAAGAAATTACCAAAAGGATTTTTCATATCATCTCCACAGTTTGCTAATGTATCTTAAAAACAAAAAGATCAAGAACATTCCTAATAATATAGCTGCTGAAAATATTGATGTGACAATAGATTTCTGTTGGTTTTCCTTAATGCCGATGTATCCAATAATGTTAATAATGGTAACTGGTTGAATAAGGTTATTGAAAAAGGTTGCAGCTATAGAAGGTGATGTTCTACATGTAATTCAAAAGCTTCTTCCTTGATCTATAGACGAAGATAAAACCAGTGGCACTGGAGATATTTACTATATTTGGGTACTGGAGAAAACTAAAGATCTGAAGGCACCAGTAAAGTCATACTACAAGTCCCTAAAATTCACCCCATCTCAGTTCTACCGCACTTTTGGTGGATTGAGATTTCTAGATTCTCTTTTGAGTAAATTGAATGAGGTATTAAAATCTAAATCAGATTTTGATTTCCTGATGAAACCTCTTTCTGATAATTTGGAGAGATAGTTATGACCTCTAACATCCATTTTAGAGGAGTATTTGTCACCTTTATCATCCATTTTCAGAGATGTCGCAAAGGTGCACCATGAACATGAAATTCTTAAAGATTTTCGGAGGCGTACTATCAATTTGGCATATGAAGCTGAAGGGTCCATTGATTCTATTCTCCTATTCTTTCTTAGTATAATGTGTTTTTGCACATTTTTGCTCACTTCTTACAATCTTAAAAGAGATCAAGCAAGTTAATGCAAAGGTGACTATGATATGGTCTGCAGACGTCGCTCTTAAGCCTCACTATGTGGTAGAGCCATCTAAACATCTGCCAAGTCAACATAGAAATCTCATGAGTGATAATGATGAGATAGTGGGTTTTGATATAGCAACAAAAAAACTAATTCAGCATCTGACTCGAGGGACAAGTGAGCTAGATGTCATCCCTACTGTCGGGATGGGGAATTAGGGAAAACGACTATTGATAGAAAGGTGTAGGATAATAAAAGCATTGTTTCTCACTTCGATGTTCGATCATGGTCCATCGTTTCTCAAAGATATAACCGGAGAGATCTATTACAAAATATTTTTAGTGAAGTTACCGATTCAATGGATAAGGGAGAAAAGGATGACATCCTTGCTGACAAGTTGAGGAAAAACTTAATTGGAAAGAGATATCTTATTGTATTGGATGATATGTGGGATGGTATAGAATGGGATAATTTAAGACTTTATTTCCCTGATGGTGGAAAACACTGTGCTAAAAATGGACATTTTTTCCAATTACAAGATGAAAATGCTTCCTCCACTGGGCTAGTATGAGCAAGGCATCTTCAGTACATTTCTTTCTAGAAACAAGATACCTAGCTGGTTCACAAAGTTAGTTGTCAGGTCAATCTTGAAGGAGAATTTGTTTGAGGATTATTATATGTAGACTGCAGGTTCAGAGGGTAGGGTAGAAGAAGAAAAGAATGATGATGATGATAGCATCCTTGATTATGATGATGAAGAAGAAGACGAAAAGGCTAAACTGGCAGAGATAGAGGAGCTGCTTGGAGATCTTGGCAAAAGAAATGGAATAATGTTGCAGCAGTATGTTGACATGGATGAGCTAAAATAATTTTTTATATTTGAAGGTGAAAAAAATTAATGTGACTGTCGAACTAAGGTTATTGGTGAAAGGGAAAAGAAGAAGATGAACTATTGTTGTGTGGAATAGCTAAGAAGGAGAAATATGATGAAAACATTTGCGAAAGTAATTGAATTTTTTTGTCTTAGTAGGGAGATCCATGTAGTGGGTGTAGTAATGATTAGGGTTGAATATTGTGATTGTTGAAAATGCAAACCAATGTGTTGTATGGTTAGTACTCCTTGATTTAAAACTTGAGTGTGTTTGACATTAGTGATAAGGTGAAGTAAATCTTCTTGAGGAGATGTAGAATATGGAGTCCAATAGCTTAAGCTAGCACCTTTTTTCTCTGAGTTAGGCTTCAACATAAGAGTATTATACAGTGGGACTCAAGCTCGTGTGGTTAGTTATGTATGGGGAGAATTGTATGTTGGAAATGATGAAGCATGAAATTTATTATTTTTGGTGTAGATGAGTAGAGTCTCTAATGTTTAAGTTTTTTCGTTGTATCTTTAATGTTTCAATTCTTATGTGCCATGAGAATCTCATCTCATGTCGTGTACCAATCTTAATCAGGCCAAAGATTCTTATAAAAAAATTCATGTCTTACAATATTTTGATCATGTGATATAGAACACATGCCAAGATCATGTCAACATCTAGTTTCATTATCGCATGTTTTATGCTTACACGTTTCCTAGAGGTTATCATGAATCTCGTTGACTGCCTTCGCATATTTTGTTGAGGAAAATGTTTAATGAGATGTTACGTTATTTATTATACACTTTTAGAGCTTCAAAAATCCCTACCCATCATTCGGGGACGAATAATCCCAAGGGGGGATAATGTAACACCCCGTACTTTCGGGCTAAAATTTAGACCATCGTTCTTACACGTATAGACCCGAACTAAATTATTTCTTGTTAATGTATGTGTGGTGATCACTCCTATAGTGTGGTAAAACCTTTGAGTATGAATTGAGGTCACAAGAATCCCCTAACTCTACGGCGAGTTGAAAATAATTTTATCAATTTTGTTTTAGTGGACACTTCAACTGGGGACACTTCAATTTTATCGATTTTGTTTTAGTGGACACTTCAAGAAGCATCTATCAAATTCCTAATTTGAGGTACGTAGAATTTATCCTAAAAACTATATGGACTTGTAAACACTAGATCATGATTTAAAGATTATCAAGCATTAATTTTAAAGGGGTTTTTGGAATCTATGTTTTAATTATGCATTATAAATGTTTTTATGATATTGTTGATTTAGCCTTTAGGTCTTTCCCCCTTGAATTGATTTACAATTATATGTATATGTATGAAAATTGAGATTGAAGATTGTTTGAGAACACATATTATGAAACCCCTCTCGTATGTTGAATTAAAGATTATGCTTTTGTCGGAAAAAAGTTGAAATACATGCCTAGTGATTTGAAAGTAGTTTTCTCAATGTCATAGTAATTGAAACATGATTTAGAAATAATGAGAGGGTGTTTCTTGATGTTACTATGATGTTCTTGTGCTAAAGAGAAAGAAATGCATGTAATTGAGAACTTTGTCATGACCACTTTGAATTCTTGAAATGTTGACAAAGAGAGTTTCCTTGCATATGTTTACATGAGTTTTAAAGAATGAGTTTCTTGAAAAGAATTATTGATATGGTGGTTCTAAATTCCATGTTTTGAGAACAGAGATATAATTTTCTAAATGGTTTATAGAATGTGACTTGCAAGTCAATGGTATGACGATACCATATAAATGTATGCCATAACAGAGTTAGAGTTTGATTTCAGAGAATCTATGTTTTAAAGAGTTAAAAACTGGATTGATGTGAGTTAGGTGGTTACCCCAAGAAAGCCCGAGTCAAATAACTCTATGCTGGAAATCATGATTTGTTGACACCAGATAGAGTAGGACGTCCGGGCCTTCATGGTTTGGGATGTCTGTCATGGCTAGGCCCTAGTTCAGGTCGTATCAGATTATGATTAAGGACCTTCGAATTTACTTTTATACTTCTATAAAAGCCCTGCTATGCTCACCTGGTGTAGCAGTTAACCTGCCTATTTTTCTTGAACAAATTTTCTAGTTTACCTGAGATTATCTTGGTCTGCAGGAACTGCAATGTGTTCTGGCTTTACGAGATTTTCTTTGACTAATGTTTTGATTTCATCCTGTGATGCATTGTTGAGATCATAGCTTTCAGTGACTAGTCCCCTATTTCCCGTCATTTATTCCTTGAAGTGAAGCGTCGGCAAGTTCATACCTTCCAGTTTCAGTAAACAAGATTGGAACCTGATGGGAAAATCAGTAACATTTTTCTTCCTGGAATCCATTGAATTGAATCATTGTCCATTTTTCTACGGTATACCGGCTTGAATCTATATAGTTTGACCAATGAAGTTGCAGAATCACCAAGCTCCTCAGTATACTCAATGGAAAATAGCCAACATGAAATGAATTGAGAGATAATCTCGCTCACCACTAACATTTTCAGCAGACATGTTGTTCTGTTCATCAATTCCTTGACATATTCTTGCAATTTTTGACTTATCTCTCTCCACAATCTGCCCGTTTTGTTGTTCCAGCTTTTGTTATCTCAGAAAGTATAAGTTAGAAACATGCTTAGAACGATTTCCAAAATGATGTCCTGAAACACCATTATTCGCAGAGTTCACCATGGGGCAAGGATAATTGTGGTATTGATTTGGTGTCTTTACATCTTTACTAACTATATTGCATATTCTTTGTGAAGCAAAAAACCCTCTAGGTAGATACAGGGGATCACATCAACGTGAACGTCAGCAAACAAAGAGGTTGATCCAATCACAATGGAGGACAGACAGGAGAGTTCCTTAAGTTAAAATAAAAGCAATGTTAATATTAGTGTAAGACGATGTAAATCTTCTGGAAAAATAACATAAACATACACCTTAACTTATCATATTTACACAAATTCTCACCTTTACAAAGTAATTACAAAAATCCCGACTAATTATGTATCTTGCACCTTTACAAAGTAATTACTAAAATCTCAACTAATTGTGTATGTTTGTTGGATGAATCAGTAACTAATTGTGTATGTTTGTTGGATGAATCAGTAACTAATTATGTATATTGACAGATCCAAAATAAGAAAAATATATCTGGAGCTAATTATGTATCCGACAAATTCAAAATTGAGAAAAATATATGGGGAGCTAATTAAGTATCTTTACACAAAAAAAAAATGTATCTTCATTAGATAAATTATGTATCTCGACAGACTCTAGCGGAAAAAATATATCGGGGGCTAATTATGTATTTGTACAAAGGAAAAAAATATCTCCGTTGGATGTATTGGGAGCTAAATTATATATCTTGACAAATCCAAAATTGAGATTTTCAATAATTATGCAAAACGTCAAAATTTTGTAATTAAACTCAAACTGCACATACTAACTAATACTCTGGGAATGAAACAAAAAGTTAAAGAGAGAGATAGACCAGCCTCTCTCTACCCTTCTCCTTCATCATCGGCACATACACGCCATGGACCCAACGTTGACACCACCCTTACTTCCAAATCCCCCAATATCAGATTCCCCTAATGAAATCCTAATGGACGAGGCCACCCCCTCTTATAGAGACATAGTATCAGGGAAAGGCTTAACGCCTAATTCACAATCAGAAACCTAATCGGCCAATGGCAAAGGCCTTGAAGTCGCTGAGAATGAAATCTTTCTATCGGAAGAAGAAAAGCATAGACTTTATGCTCCATGGATGCACTCCATCATTATTAAACCGGTCAATTTGAAGTTTAACCACTAATATCTCAAAAGGAAATTGGGCGACCTGTAGAAGCTCCCTGAACCACTATACCTCATAGATCTGGGGATGGGTTTTTTCACAATGAAGCTGTCAAAGACGGAAAGCCAGTCCTCAATTCTCCATGGAGGACCATGGTTCATTACCAAAAGAGTAATCTCTATTAAGAAGTGGGAGCCTAATTTTGTACCCAGCGAGTCGAAGGTAGACTCAACTGCCATATGGGTCAGGCTTCCTCAATTGCCTACCGAATTGTATAATGCATCCATCCTTCAAAAGATTGGCAGGAAAATAGGGCTTTTGTTGAAAGTTGATGCTTGTACATCTGCTACTTTAAGGGGAAGATATGCCAGGATATGTGTTCATATTCCCTTGAACACACCAGTGGCAGCCTCGATCACCATTAACCACCATACACAACCCCTCTTCTATGAGGGAGAGGGTTGTCTATGCAAGAACTGCAGGCATTTAGGCCACACAGTAGCCACTTGCTCATATCCATTGAGAGCAAATCACTTCGAAAGTAGTACTGATACACCAGGGTCCAAAGCTACAGAATCAACACTGGGGGGGGAGAAAAAGACGATGGAGATCTGCACACAGGACTGGCAAATCATTTACTTCAACAAAAAAAAGAAATCCGCACCAAGAAATCAGCATCCAATCTCTCAAGGATCACCCATCGTCAAGGTTAAGACCTTCAATTCGGTGATAGGTAAGTTCCTTAACCCTAATAAGCCAGAGGCAGCATCGGAGAAGCCCCCTTACAGTCATCCATCTAGGCGCTCACCCTTTGGACCGGCCCAAGGTGAGTCTTCCAAGTTAAAGCCCATGAATGCCAGGGCCCCTAGCATATTAAATACTAGGCCAATAATTATACTGGCCCAACTATCGTCTATTGTTGGGAGTCAAACTCTTGCTTCTTCTATTCAGAAGACCAATGCCACCATTTTTTCTGGGCCCATGCCAAGTCCCGCTTGGGCCCTAAGCTACCCGAACCTACTTCTCCAAATTACCTTTCCCCTAATAATATTTCCCACTCTTCTCAATTGGGAATTAAAAGTAAAGATGCATCCTACTGTGGTACCCCCAAGAGCTACGTAGACCTAGGAAGTGATGAGCCTACACCAATGACTGCAGAAAACTCTTCATCTTCCTGCAGTGATGGGATTAGGAATATTCTGGGCATGAATATTGCATTTAATGTTGGCGGTGTTCCCCAAGAGAAAACCTCTCAGCTGTCACCTCTCAACTCTTCTAACTTTTTATATCCAGAAGAAAACATGACTAAGCCTTTACTTGAAGGTAACCATGGACTCTCTCAACTCCAACCAAATTATTTTCACCATAACCACACTGTCCCTAGACCATCAACCAACTTTTTGGTTAGATATATGTCTATCCAACCAAATAATTCATCTACACCTCGAATGGGAGGGGAGACAAATCACCATTCTCATTCAAGATCCCAGTATCTGGCTCAGCTAGCCATAGCGAACCTAAACTAAGGCCTTTAGACATATGGGTCCAATGTTTGGATAGACACCCTTTTCCTATGTAATCAACTCACCAGTACAAGAGGAGCTGATTATGGAGTCACTTGCCAGCATTATCAACCAATTCGGCCTGAGCCTTCCCTTTTTCCCATCACCCGACCCAGCTCTAATGTTTTTGGGACCATATTTGGCAAACCACTAGGGAGATCCTCCAATCTGCAAGTCAGACTCTACCTCTATCCTCGATCACAACCTTATCCCCCACCTCACTCTACAGAGGGTGGAGATATTGAATGCCCTGGAAGCTCTAATAGAAAGAAAATGGGATATGGAGGAATTCTTATCTTAGCACAGGGTCCCAAGAACAAAGATTCTCAATATGGTAGAGCCTCTAGAGCTAGAGTTCACATATCCAGTCCAGGAGATAGTGATTATCCTGATCCCCTTAGGGCTAGGTTTAAATCTAAGCCCAATAAACCCTATGAAAAAAGAGACTCCTAAGGTCATACTAGCTTCTCTAAGAAAAAAAAGGAAGGCCTCTACAATAATATCTACCTCCAACCCAAAGAGGAAGGGAAAGGTAACTG
>NW_025869223.1:0-7172 GCF_002878395.1 Capsicum annuum
ACTATTCACGCTTCTTCTCCATTTTTCTATCACATACACACGATACATATACAAGGGATTTTTCTTTCCTTTTTAGTCTTATTCATCATCATCTTCATAGATGAATAAGGGGGAGCATCCATTGACACTCACTCCCTCTCAATTTCTCACCCAAAATCGCACACCCCATACTTATACACACAGATCATCGTCCATGCTCTTCTCAGCAGAATTACGCAATATACACATATTTATAGGCTAAATCATACATATACAGAAAAAGGGAGTAGAAGGTAAAGAGAGGGAGTCATGAAGAGGGATAGAGAAAGGGGATCTAGAGAGAGAGAATAGAGGGTTTAAGATTTCCGGTGAACCCATCGCTGGAACTGTCATTCTGGTTGGATTTTTGGGCGTCAAAGGTTTGAATCATCATATCTTTGAAATACCCAAAAGTTCTTCGCTGTTTCTGAGTAAGTGTTCTTCGACGGGGTTACCAAAAAAAAGGCCAAATACCATAGATTGGTCAGAATCTATTGTCATTATTCTAATTCCCGTCACTGATCAAACCAATATCGATTGTTCGTTCCTATATCAGTTCGATTCCACGATAATTTTGCATACGGTTTTGGTTTATTTGGAGGAGATTTTGGTTCTAGTCCATAGTTTTCCATCTTGGATCAAAATTAGGATACTGTCAGGACTCCGTTGATTTATTTTGGTCAATTTTGGGTCTCAGTTCTATGATACCGAGTTGGATTATTTTTTCTGTTGAGGTTTCTATTCGAGGTTTCGAGTGTGGATTTCTTTAACACATATTATCACAAAGTCGTTTCTTCGAAGGTCCATTTCTAATCCTTGCCCTTTTGATTCTCTTGTTATGGTATTTAGTAGGTGGATGTTGTGATAGTGCATTGTTTGTTAATTGGATATTTTGGTGATTGGTGTTGTCTTATCTGAATAAGTAGTCGTTAGTATGAAATCGATAATGATATAGATGGATAATTGTGCTCATTTTTAAAAATCATCATGTATGAATGTGGGGGCATCGGAATTGCGAACTAATGAAGTAATGTGAATTGTTTGGTTGGACTTGAAATGGATATTGATAGCATTGAATTCGGATTAATTTTGGTTTATAATGTTGAACACAAGAGTAGTATGCTTAGGTCGAAATGGATAGGCAATGTAGGTTCGGGTAGGCAGAAATCTAGGATGTGATATGTTTGATTGAATGTTTAAATGTGTGTTTTGAATGTTTTGTTTAGTTAGTCAGCTTATTTAATTCAAATGTATTATCTGACCGGGGAATGCCCCGAGGGATTTGTGTTTATTCGCTGGGGAATGCCCCGACTTATTATGTTGGCATAAGATGTTCGTGAGGAAGGCCCGGGGCATCGGGTAAAGCATAGGAGTAGTTTAGGATTAGTTTAGAATAGAATAGATATACATTTTTGCATTTTTTATTTTTCGAGATTGTATAATTGGATTGGACATTATATTTTGGATTATTTTGTTTTGTTTGCTTGAGTGATTGTTTTTGCGTGCTTTGTGTGGTTTATGCATTTGTAAAATCAATTTAGCCGATATGCTCTGCCAAACGATTGTGGTCAAACCACGAGATCGAGGGGTGCCTAACACTTTCCCCTCGGTCAACAGAATTCCTTAGCCGGAATCTCTGTTCGCAAACTAGTATTAAAGAGTTAAAACCATTTTGAAAAGGATATCCATGGGTGACTTGGCACACCCGATTTATGCCAAGTGGCGACTCTCAAAGTTTTTTTTTATCTTTGTCACTTTAATAATAAAAATCCTTTCAAAACTTAAAATTAATCTTTTTGGGAGTGAAACGTGAAAAAGGGGTGTGAAAGCTCTGGCGACTCTACTGGAGACAATTTCAGAATCCGAGCTTATTTTTGGAGTCATATCGGCTTTGTTTGGCATTACGTGTATATAAGCATTGTTTGTGATTTTTGTTTGTGTTATTGTTATAGCTTTTATGTGTTTTCGTGCTCTTTGTTTACAGTATTTATCATATGTGTTACTGCTTTTATATCTGGCATCATGTGCATAATCCGAGTCATTTTTTCTACAACAAATCCATAGTACACGCTGTGTACACGACCTCTAGTTGAGTCACCCTTATCTTAAGTGGGGGAGCCATTGGCTGGTATGGAGTAGGTGGAAAGCAAAGCAGCCACTATCGACCATACGCTCCCCCGAACAGCCTTGTTAGTAAATCTCAACGTAGGTCAGCCTTTAGATCATGCTTATGTGCAGCATATTGAAGACCTAGCAGGGCCCACTTGGCCTTTTGTAGGGGACTCGCCTCTAAAGCATCTCTACGTGCTAAATGTTGCATCTTTGAGGGTAATGTGGTCATCTGACGGACTAATTTTGGGGAAAGCATGTGTTAGAAGTAAAGTGTGTGGCAGGAAAAAATCAAAAAAAAAAGGGAAAAAGAAAAAAAAAGAGTTTCGTAGTTTTTAGTATTCTTTATAGCTTTTGTTTTTCACAATTCGAAAATTCAAAAAGATTACTTTATTTTCTGCACTCATTTGTTCAAAAACCAAACATCAAAAAGATTTCTTACTGTCTCCTTTAGCATGCATTCATAATTCAAAATTTTCAAAAAAAAAGATTTTAGAATTTTTTATAAAAGAAAATAAAAAATGGTAGAAGTTTTGTACATTTCATATAGTGAAAATGCCAAAAAGATTTTCCTTCATAATTGTTGGTGTCAGTTTTAGTTGAAGTGTCTAATTAAAAACTCAAAAAGATTTTATTCGTTGTGTCTCTTAAGTTAGGATCAATCTGTTAGTTAATCGTTAATTGTCCAATCGGGATGAACTACGCACCCCTGATTCTCCTCTTTCGGAGTGTGAGATACGTAGGCAGCCTATTGTTGGTTCGGGGATCTTATTTGAAAAATTCAAAAAAAAAAATTTCTTCACTCTTTATTAGGGTAGGTGTCATTACTTTCTCAAAACAAAACTGCAAAAAGATTTTCCTTTAATAGGTTCAAGCTTCATTTTCATATGAAATTCAAAATTGAAAATCCAAAAAGATTTTTCTTTGGTAATCATAGGTTTCATTTCGTATAAGGTGTTTAAACCTGAAAAATGAAAAAAGTTTTTCGTCAATTCTTTTGACAATTTGTTATTTCCTTTTCTTTTTAAAGTTTCAAGAAAAAAAAGAGTTTAGTTGGCCATTTTGGCAAGACTTCACGAACTACGCACACCTGATTCTCCTCTTTCGGGAGTGATATACGTAGGTGCCCTTCTTCGGTTTGGTGATCTTTTCAAAAAAAAAAGGGGGGGAAGAGGTTTTGAAAAAGTGTTGAACTCTAACACATTTGTTGTTTTTTGTTGAGTCAGTTTAAGGTGGTTGGTTTGTGGCATTCTGGTTGATCCTTCACCTCACACCAAATTCAAAGAGTTAGTTGTGTCTAACAAAGATATAGAGAGTGACATCATGGATCAACCAAAGAATCAGGAAAATGAGAGTTTGAAGTAAGAGATTAGGTGGCTAAGACAACAAATGATAGATTCCTCCACCTCCATTTCCCTTTATTGATCCTACAAATACCTCAAGTTTTTCACCAAAATCTCAAAGTCAGTTTTCTACTATTGTTGATGCACCGCAACATGACTCAGAATTCATTCTAAGCCAAAAGCATCTCAATACTTCCACCACTTTTCCTCTAGCTCCTCAGCATAAGCCTGCTACGTTCACAACACCACATGCCGTCTGTGATCTTATTACTCAATCCTCTACTAGGACTTTCACACTGGCTCGCCCAACGGTTGGGCGTCCCCATGCAGCTAGTGAACCTATAGTTAATACTCTTGGTGATCATTGTTATACTCCTGAGCAGTTAACTAGACCACCAAAATTTCTTAACAAGAAGTCCAGTGTTCCAAAAGAGTCGTAGAAAATGGTTGGAAAAATGAAGAGTGCAGAAAGTGCTATGAAAAATTCTCTAGGACCTGCGGGTAAAGAAGATGTTTCATACAAAGACTGGGGCATGCATTCAAGCTCTATCCTTCCTCTAATTTTGAGATGTCGAAATTTGAGGAGTAAGATGGGCATGAGTAATCCGTAAAACATTTGGGATAAGATTGCAATTAATTAAGGGAACCTGGAGGGAAGAAGAATGAGAAAGATGGAATTGCTATTGTAGTTTGAGAATGGGCACATCCAAGAAGGCGACATTTTCATTGCCATCAGTCTCAAGCCCAAGTTCATACCCAAGCTCTCCATAATCACTCCTAAAATTCTTTATACCTTGTTTCCCCACCTCCATATCTAGTATATTGCGCACAACCATATGTTCAACTCCCTCCTTAACCACAATGGCATGCACCAACTCCTCAAAGTCATTCTCTGATTCCCTAAACACACCAAACCCCTTCTAGGCCAGATGTTTGATCCAAGTTAAACAATGATAGTTTCACACCAATTGGAGAGTCGTATGCTAGTTTATTTTAGAGATTGGCACAGCGAGGCATGATCACTCCTCTCCTTGGGTATACTCCTGACCCGCATTCAAGAAGTTTTGATCCTAATGTATGATGTGCATATCATTCTGATGTTCAGGGTCATAGTATTAAAGATTGTCGTGCTTTGAAAAGAGAAATTGAAAAGATGATTCAAGACAAATTGATTATGGTGCAGAACATGGACAGTGAGTATAACTCTAGTCATGCTGATATGCAAAACAGTGGCTAAGATGTCAGGCTGAGCAATTGAGAAGTCACCCCTCTTCCTACTAGGAAGAGGTCTGATAGTTTGTTTTGTTTTATTTTCTGTTATCCGAATTATTTCAGAGTTGTAGTTCGGGATCTATCTTGTTTTGTCCATTTGTTGTTATGCTCAAACCCTTCTATCTTTTATTTTAATTAAATGAAGTGTCCCTTTATCCTTTGTGTTATAAATATGTTTTTGTTTGTTTTCTTTCCACATTACATTTTATGTTTACTCTAGTGATATGACATGCTAACATAATTTTCAGTTAGATCTTAAAATCCAGTTTAAGCATGAACATAGAATCAGAGGGTTAAAGTTGTAAAAAGAGAGCATATGAGAAAATAGGTAGAGTGTTGAGACATTTGAGGACAAGTTCAAGCCTTCTTGGAAAATTAAGGCAATTATTTTGAGAATCACTAGAATAACTTGGTCATCAATTGGAAGACATGGCTCAATTAGGTAAAATAGTGGTTGCGTAGCTCCACGAAAGCATGAGTCATTCGATGTGAGGAATTTACAACAAAAGTGGAGTGATATGTTGAACAAGGTGCAAGAGTAGTGACACACAGACTCAATTAAAGTTAATGCTTAAAAATGTCACAAATGATCCTCATCTCTCACTTTCATATTGCATGATATGTACTTGTATTTTTATGGATTGATATGATGAAGGCATTTCATTCTGCTATCCAAACATTGTGCCATCCTTTGTTTACTCCATTTGAGCTTTAGTCCTATTTTCTTTCATACCCCTCTTTTGGAATCAAGATAGAGTCAGCAAAGCTAAAAAAAAAAGTGTCGAGAAAAATAATAGAGTCAGAAAAAGTTCAAAAAAAAGAGAGAAGAGAAAGAAAATATGTCCATAAAAAAGAAAAAAATGTCAAGACAAATAGAGTCAGAAAAATCCAAAGACAAAAGAGTGTCAATAAAAGAAAAAGAATCAAAAGTCTAAATCATGAAAAACAAGCTGCCAAAACTACGCGTGACCTAATTCTCCTCTCTTAGGGGTGAGATACGTAAGTTGCCCTACTCTGGGCTCGGTCCAACCAAATAAATAATTTAGCATCACCCAGTCAAAAAACTGGAGTGTGAGTTAATCCTCATTGTTTGAGTCGATTCCATAAGCTGTAAGTCCTACCCCATTTCAAGTGTCGTTTGAGCCTCATGCCATCCTTTCTTTCTAACCCCAACCAAAAGCCTAGTTACAATTAAAGAAAGACCTTCAGATCAATCTTTGAAGATGTTAAGGCTAAGCATGCAAGGGGATATGATGACGCATTTTGGGACTACTTGTCTTCCTCAGCACAAGGAATCAGGAGAGAAATGAAAATGAGAGTCTTATAGGTGAAAACCCCTACGGGCATCATAAGACGATGGTAAGATAAGAGAGATAAAAATGAGAGAATCTTATCGGTGAAACCCTCACAGGTACTGTAAGACGACAGTGAGTTGAAACAAATGAAAATAAGAGAGTCTCATTGGTGAAAAACCCTCACAGACACCACAAGGCAATCGTGAGCTGAGAAAAGGAAAATGAGAGAGGCTTGTCGGCAAAAACCGTTCAAGGCGCCACTAGCCGAATGAGGTCTTAATGTAATTGACCTAAGGAAGCAACTCAATTTCAGGGTCATTAACTCAACAACAATTTGTGAAAGTTTTGGATGGAAAGATCAGGCAGTTTAATTCAATATACATGTCGTAATCATTAGAGTTGACTGTCATTTTCAGATAAACTTTTCTTTCATCTTTTTCAATAGGGACATTCATCGTTGTTTCTTTCTTCTCTTTAGTTATATTTATATTTTATTAAGTCAGTTGTCCAAATAAAATATAAAATTGTTGTCATTTTCCTCGTCTTTGAGTCAAGTCTATGTCAAAACAAGTGAGAAAAGATTTTAAAATTAGCTACCAGCTTCTTCAATTACATAAAGCGAGACAAAAAGCTAGCACATGAAAGGGATATGATCGTGAGCTGAAATAAGGCATGCAAAAGTTTGGTCAACAGACGAGTCTGGGAACTCATGGAAATATCAAGGTTTAAAGGTCTATTTGAGAAGCATGGCAGAGCAGAAATATTGTGTTTACTTCAGATCCACTCTTAATAATCTGAGTTTGGCTCAATGATGCGACAAAGCAGTGGCAACTGTCAGCAATCTGAAACAAATGTAGGGAATGAACACTTGAGCAGGTCTGGACAGCCAAGTGCTTTAAGCCACCACTATGTTTTTAACTGACAAATTTTCTTTGTTGAAACAGGGGTAAAATCGCTTCACTTAATTCAACTATCATCGGAAAAGCACATTCATAGGATTTTACTTTATGTTCAAGACCCTTCTGGAAAATGAGATTTTACTTTATGTTCAAGACCCTCCTGGAAAATGGGACTTTACTTTCTGTTCAGGACCCTCCTGAAAAACAGGACTTTACTTTCTGTTCAGGACCCTCCT
>NW_025869224.1:0-2845 GCF_002878395.1 Capsicum annuum
ATCATGAATATGTTGTTTAGGTCCCTGTTCATGTCATTACTTTCCGTCATTGGGATTTCAATCATTGTTTTAGTGTTAACCTTTCTTTGGTGAAAATTATATGTATAGTTCTATTCCGACCTATTGTTCATCGGCTTGGCTATTAAATCAATGTTTTCATTTCATAGCTGGTGCTTAGTTTCACCTTCAAACTCATTGGAATGTGGATTTTGTTAGTCGCCAACATATTATTTTGTATTTCAACATTAGGGTCCGATTTGTTAGTGCCTAGTTGACTACCTACTGCTGCTATTCTGTTTCTTTCAGTGGTTGTTTTGTTAATTAAATTTACAACGAGTATACAAGTAGCTTTGGTTCGATCATGTCGGATCTATCTTCTAAGACAAAAAGATATTAATCATGTTGTGATATTTGCAGGCCGTCGATCATGAAAAATTTCTTTTGTTCTTTAGTTGATATATGTTTGACAATGTATTCTATCTAAATCGCAAAAATTGTCAAAATTCTATCTTTAACTTGTCTAGTCGTCTCCCTTTTGGTCGGCGTCGAAGAGAACAAACTTAAAAGGGTTGCTACTTGTTAGTCGACAATAATCGCGGGTATATTTACTCGGCTTGGGGGGAAGTGACGCTTGTCAAAATAAGTTCTAAATAGTCTTCTCACATGTTACTCTCCCGTCATCTTAAACTATTGTTTGCATTTTTATTTCTATCTTTTGATACATTCTTTATCTCTTAACTTATTTGATCTTCTAATATCGGGTTTTTTTTTATTAACGTCCACAGCCTTCACTAGATTAGCTTTGGCGTTGGTAAAATTGTTTTAAAAGGCAGTTAAATTGGTAATGGTAGATGATTATTAATCCGCTAGCTGAGAATGTTTTGTTGAACTGTTTTCTTTTAATCCACTAGTTTGTAGTTTTCCTAGGATGACTATTTGGATTAAGAATTTTTAATGGATTTGTGAGGTGCCTTTATGCTATGATTAAAAAATTGCATTTCAAAACCAGTGCCAGTACTCATGCCCAATTTCTTGTGAAGAAATGAATTGATCCTCAATTTGTGTTTCGCTGCTTTAAATGATTAATTGTTCGATGACTGCATAACCTTATTCCTTGTTCCCTTTCCACGCTTCTTCTTTATGCTTTGTTGGGCTATGAGATACTTCGAAAAGCCAAATATGTTTAATGATCTACCAACTGCTGTATCCAGATGGGATTCTGTTGAATGTAATTAATATAAGGAACTATTGGTTGCTATATAGCAGTGCTCATGTAGCGATTAAAGCCTTTTCTTTTCCTTTTCTAAATTAGTTATAACTAGATTAATTTCTAAACCTTATCTTCTTTTCCTTTGCATGAACTCGCTCGGGAGTCCAATTGGGCTCTTTATTATTGCATTACACTACGGGCCACTGAGGCCCGCCCTTTAGAAGACGTGAAAATCGATCACATAGCATATGGATACAAGGAGTCGTAAGACATGAATGAGCCAAAATCTCGTCCTTGAAGCAGCAAAGGAACTGGGAATTTTTTTCTATTTACATTTATTCATTTGTTGTCGTTTCTTCATTATTATTTATTTCTTCATTTGGGCCGCGAAGCCAAAGTTGTACTTAATACAGGTGGAGCGAGATTCGAGCCAAAAGCTCGAAAACTAGATTAGGACAGGGTCGACGGTTCGGGCCTAAAAGCCTAAATCACTACTTCTTCCCTTTCCTTTTTGCTTACTTGTTTCCATGTTTCTTGCGAACCTAGTTAATCCCCTAGTCAAGTCGTTAAAAACTAGTTTTGCATAAACGTCAAAATATTTCTAAAATTGCTCTCTTTTCAAAAAATAAACTTTTTTCAAAGTTAATCAAAGACGATTTTCAAACAGTCCGGATAACCACAAGTTAGCAGACGTTTTAGGTGCCTAAAATGATTTTCCTATTTTGAATCATTTTAGGAGGGTGTTAGGCACCTAAAACGTTCGCTAACTTGCGGTTATCCGAACTGTTTGACAATCGTCTTTGATTAACTTTGAAAAAAGTTTATTTTTTGAAAAGAAAGCAATTTTAGAAATATTTTGACGTTTATGCAAAACTAGTTTTTGACGACTTGACTAGGGGATTAACTAGGTTCACAAGAAACATGTAAACAAGTAAGCAAAAAGGAAAGAGGAAAGGGGAGAAGTAGTGATTTAGGCTTTTAGGCCCGAACCGTCGACATTGTCCTAATCTAGTTTTCGAGCTTTTGGCTCGAATCTCGCTCCACCTGTATTAATTACAACTTTGTCTTCGCGGCCCAAATGAAGGAATGATGAAATGAAGAAATAAATAATAATGAAGAAACAACAACAAATGAATAAATGCAAATAAAAACAAAATCCCAGTTCTTTCGCTGCTTCTAGGACAAGATTTTGGCTCATTCATGTCTTACGACTCCTTGTATCCATATGCTATGTGGTCGATTTTCACGTCTTCTAAAGGGCGGGCCTCAGTGGGCCGTAGTGTAATGCATTAATAAAGAGCCCAATTGGACTCCCGAGCGAGTTCATGCAAAGGAAAAAAAGATAAGGTTTAGAAATTAATCTAGTTATAACTAATTTAGAAAAGGTTTTAATCGCTACATGAGCACGGCTATATAGCAACCAATAGTTCCTGATATTAATTACATTCAACAGAAACCCATCTGGATACAACAGTTGGTAGATCATTAAACATATTTGGCTTTTCGAAGTATCTCATAGCCCAACAAAGCATAAAGAAGAAGCGTGGAAAGGGAACAAGGAATAAGGCTATGCAGTCATCAAACAATTAATCATTTAAAGCAGCGAAACACAAATTGAGGATCAATTCATTTCTT
>NW_025869225.1:0-2149 GCF_002878395.1 Capsicum annuum
TTATTATTATTATTATTATTATTATTATTATTTCAATAGTTTTTTAATCTTTCCCTAATATGTAAATAAATTATATTTAAATATAATTTATAACATTTAAATTTTATAAGAGATAAGTTTGAAATAGTATATATCTATTAGAACTCTTTAATTTTTTGTTTCTATTTTTAAGATAATGAAAATCTTTTTTGTAAAAGGATAATTTATTCAAATTCAAATACTTAATTTTTTAATTCAAAATTTTATTACAATATTTTTAACTTTGTCTTAAAATATTTTTTAATATTGTCTTAAAAATTGCCACGTGGCTATTTTAATAGTTTGACACGTGGCATTTTGTCTTGCTTATGTTTTTCTTTATATATATATATATACATATATATATATATACATATATATATATATATATATACGTATATATATATATACATATATATATATATATAGAGAGAGAGAGAGAGAGAGGGAGAGAGAGAGAGAGAGAGAGATAATTAGTTCTTTCCAAGAACCGTTTTTACATTGAGTTGTGACAACATATTATATATCTTTTGCATCAGATAACTCATCTGTGACAATAGATATATCATCCGTTGCAATAATAGATAACCTGTTGCATCAAATAATCTATCTGTTACAACATATAATCTATCTTTTTTTTAAAAAAAATTATCATCATATCATTTATCCATATTTTCTTACCTTTTTATTATATAAATTAATAAAACAGATTTAAAAACAAGAATAGTTTTGGTAAGTTTTTTACGGTTTAAATTGTGTTTATCATTTATTTCCTTATTGTTTTCTGTGAAAAGAAATGACTTAATTAAATCAAGCTGGTGAGTTTTTATTATTGTGACAAGTCATGACTTTTCAACTTATTAAATTTAAATAACCTTTTTCTCAATTTAAAAATTGAAAACACCTGGTTTTCAATAACCGTTTCATTAATAAAATAATAACCATTTTTTTATTGAGTTATGACAACAGATTGTATATTCGTTGCATCAGATAACCCATCTGTTACAACAGATATACCATCTGTTACAACAAATCGACCATCTGTTTTAGGAGTTTTTTTTATTTCTTCTAACAACTGATTCATCAGTCGCAACAGATGAGGAATTTAATGCATCAGCAGTGTTGTTTGTTTTTATTTGTTGAATATGTTTAGACAAAAAGTCACAGTCACGACTATTCACCTTTTTCTTAACAATCATGTTGTGACTTTTTTAAAATTAAATAATCTTTCTTTTACGGTTATAAATTGTGTATATCATTTAGTTCCTTATTATTTATTAATGAACCGTTTTTAGGAGAATCATCATGAATTTTCACCATCCACTGTTGCCACAAGTGCTTAATCTCTACCTCCAATCGTCGATATGATGAGAATAGGGAATAAATAGAATGATAATTAAATATTAAATAGGAATTAAAAATTCAAAGTCGACAAAACTAAACCAAACCAAACATATACATAGATTTTTGAATCCCTTATGGTAGATCAGATATAAAAAAGAAAAATACATACGCTAAAAGAAAGAAAAAAAATAACCTAATTATTATTACTATTATTATTATTATTATTATTATTATTATTATTATTATTATAATTATTACTATTATTATTGTCAACTGGACAATTTTCATCCGACAGCAGCAGGGCCCTCTTCAGCCTTGCTCTGAAGTCGGTCAAATCCCTTTGGAGTTCATCAAACTGCCTTTGAAGTTCCTGCAAGGACTCGATATGAATCTTCTTGTACGAATCTAGATCAGCCATGTTTGTATTGTAAGTGTAGTAGAATGAACGAGTGATAGGAGGCCGGAGGGACCTATTTATAAAATGATTGAATTGGAAGGGGTGACTTGACTTAGTCAAACAAAAAGCCACGACTGTTCATATCCCTTAATTAAATAAAAATGGTGACTTTTCAAATATGTAAATTAAAAAAAAAAAGATCTAAATTCAATATTTTATCTTTTTATTGTATTTCAGAAAGGAAAGAAAATTGCTTTAAAATAAATCTAACAGATGGGTAATCTGTTGCAAAATATATTCCATCTGTCAGATAACTTATAACATATTGACAATCTGTTGCAACAGATGGATATATCAGTTTGCTTTTCCAATAAATGTGACATCTGTTGT
>NW_025869226.1:0-7191 GCF_002878395.1 Capsicum annuum
CTTGAATTTCAACTTCTTCACCTTGTTGCTTGACTTTCAATTTCTTCACCTTGTTTCTTGACTTTCAACTTCTTCACCATGTTTCTTGACTTTCAACTTCTTCACCATGTTGCTTGACTTTTTATTTATTCGCCCTGTTCTTCAGGCCGTCCCCTAAAATCTCATCAAAACTAAAAGAAAATTATTCCAAACAAAGATTATTATAAAGAGACTTCGTTTTCCAGAAAAGTGAAGTTCCAAACATAAGAATTAAATTTTGCCCCAGTTTATCATCAAAGGACTTTTGTGAAAGTCACATCATTATAGGAATCAAAGGGAATGACTCGACTAAAAGGTACGTCTTATAGAAATCAAAAGGAATGACTTGACTAAAAGGTATGTCTTATAGGAATCAAGGAAAATGACTTGACTAAAAGGTACGTCTCCTAGGAGTGAAGGTTCAATTTAAGAAGTGTATCACCTAGCAAATGAAAACTAAAATCCCTGGACTAGTGTGTCTCCGAGGGATATAGGATGATGAATTTTTACCATGATTTTATTATCAAACCTGTGCAGCAATATTGCTTCCTGCATTTGTAAAATTGAGGCATTGCAGCCCTTGATGTTTATGCTCTGATGTCCCTTCTTTGAAGGTAACATGTTTCTTATTTCATCAAAGAAAACTTGTGAGTTTAAAACATAGTGGCAGGTTTGTGGCTTTAGCTTTAGCGACGATCGCTCTTGCCCTCATCACTTTTAACCTTGCTTCTAACCGTTAACATATATCATTGACTTGTTGAATCATTGACCCGAACTCAGATCATTAAGAGTGACTGAAATAAATACAGTATCTCTACTTTTCCATGCTTCTCAGATAAACCCTTTAAACCCCGGTATTTTCATGAGTTCCCAAGCTTGTCTGTTGACAAAACTTTTTGCATGCCTTATTCGGCTCACAATTATGTCTCTTTCATATACTGACTTTGTCTTGCTTTGTGCAATTGAAGAAGCTGGTAGCCAGTTTTGAAATCTTTTCTCACTTATTTTGTTATGGACTTGACTCAAAGACACGAGAAAAATAACAATGATTTTTTTATTTGGATAACTGACTCAAGAAAAATAAAAATAAAAAAATAAAGATAAATAGAAGAAAGAAAAAATAATGAATGTCTCCATTTGAAACAAAGAAACGAAAAATTTATCTAAAATGACAATCAACTCTAATGATTATGCCATGCATTTGGATTAAGCTGTCTGATGTTTTCATCCAAACTTTCACCAATTGTTGTTGAGATAATGACCCTAAAATTGAGTTACTTCCTTGGGTCAATTGCATTCAAAGACCTCATTCGGCTAGTGACACTTTGAAGGGTTTTCGTGAGCAAGCCTCTCTCATTTTCTTTCTCTCGGATTACCATTATCTTATGGTATCCGTGAGTTTTTTTCAACAATGAGATTCTCTAATTTTCATTTCTCTCATCTCATAGTCGTCTTACGATGCCCGTGAGGATTTTCACCGATAAGACTCTCTCATTTTTTATCTCAACTCACCATTGTCTTACAGTGCCCATGAGGGTTTTCACCGATAAGACTCTCTCATTTTCATTTCTCTTCTAATTCCTTATACTGAGGAAGACAAGTAGTTCCCAAAATGCCTCATCACATCCATTGCATGCTTAGCCATATCATTTTCAAAGATTGATCTGAAGGTCTTTCTTTAGTTGCAGCTTGGCATTTGGATAGGGTTTAGAAAGAAAGGATGACATTGGGCCTAAACGACAGTTGAAGTGAGGTGGGACTTACGACTTTTGAAATCAACTCAAACAATGAGGATTAACTCATGTCCCAGTTTCTTTTGACTGGGCAATTCTAAATTATTTATTTGGTTGGACCAAGCCCAGAGTAGGGGAACCTACGTATCTCACCCCCGAGAGAGGAGAATCAGGTCATGCGTAGTTCTGACAGCTTATTCTTTTTTTTGCTTGATTCTGACTTGTTCTTCTTTTTTTTTTACTCTTTTTTCTTTGTGATTTTTCTGACTCTAATTTCTTGACATTCTTTTCTTCCTTCGTGGACACATTTTTCTCTCTTTCCCTTTTTTTGAAACTTTTTGTCTCTATTTTCTTGCTCGATACATTTTTTTGAGCTTTGCTGGCTTTATCTTGATTCCAAAAGAGGGGTATGAAAGAAAATAACACAAAGGCTCAAATGGGGTAAACAAAGGATGACACAATGTTTAGATAGTAGAATAAAATGCCTTCGTTATATCAATCCTTGAAAATACTAGTACATAGCATGCAATGTGAAAGTGCACGATCAACATCACTTATGACATGTTTTACAACACTAACTTTCCCTGAGCATGTGTGTCACCTCTTTTTCTATACTTTTCAAACATACAATTCCACATTTGTTGTACATCCCTCACTTTGAATGACTCATGCTTTCGTGGAGTTGATTTTTTTCTGTTCCTCTTGATAGGATCACGCAGTCACTGTTTGACCTAATTGAGACATGTCTTTCAATTGATGACCAAGTTATTCTTGTGATTCTCAACATAAATGGCCTTAATTTTCAAAGAAGGCTTGAAATTGTCACCAAATGTCTCAGCACTCTACTATTTTCTCAGATGTTTCTCCTAACTCTAATCCAATGTTTTATGGTTAAATTGGATTTTAAGATCTGACTAAAAATTCCGCAAGCATGTCATATCACAAGAGTCAACATAAAATGTGCTATTTAAAGAAAACAAACAAATAACACATATTTAAACATAAAGGAAAAGGGACAATTAATTTAGTTGAAATAAAAGATAGAAGGGTTTGAACCTAAATGACAAAAGGACAAAATAAGATAGATCCCGAACTACAATCCTGAAATAATTCAAAAAATAGAAAAGAAAAGAAAACAAACTACCAAACCTGTTCCTAGTAGCGAGAGGGGTGACTTCTTAATTGCTCAGCCTGATAACTTAGCCACTGGTTTGCATATCAATATGACTAGAGCTTCCCTCACTGTCAATGTTCTTCACCATAATTGATCCATCTTGAATTATCTTTTCAATTTCTCTTTTCAAATCTTGACAATCTTTTATACTATGACCCTGAGCATCTAAATGATACGCACATCGTACATTAGGATCAAAATTTCTTAAACGCCGATTAAGAGTGAAGGAGAGGAGTGATCATGCCCCATTGTACCAATCTTTAAAATAAACTGGCATATGACTCTCCAATTAGTGTGAAGCTATCTCTCGACTTCTGCCTTATTTCATCGTTTGGCTTGGATAAAAAATTAGGCTTAGGAGGGTTTTGGTATGTTTGTGGAGTTAGAGGATGACTCTGCAGATTTGGTGTGTTCCACTATGTGTAAGGTGGGGGTTGAACATGTGGCTGTGCATTATATACTGGATATAGAGGTGGGGGAGCAGAGTATAATGGATTTTGGGAGTGATTATGTGAAGCATGGGCATGAGCTTGGGTTTGAGCTTGAGACTGACAACAACGGTTTCTTCTTGACCGTGCCCGCTGTCCAACTACAATAGAAGATGCATCTTCCACATTCTTTGTCTCCCCAACACTTCCTGACCCCTTTTGAATTGCTTGAGTAGTTGCTTTTAATGTTGCAAAACTCACAATGCGACCTGTCTTAATTCCCTCTTCTATCATCTCCCCCATTTTAAGGACCTCAATAAATGACTTGCCCAATGTAGATAATAAGTGTTGATAATATGTTTCATCCTGCGCTTGAATAAACACCTCCTCTATTTTGCTTTCTTTCATTGGCGGTTTTACTTTAGCAGCTTGTTCGCGTCATTTGATCGCATACTCCTTGAAGCTCTCAGTATTCTTCTTATTCTTCATACTAGTTAGGGATCAACTCCACATTATATTAAAATTGTTGCACAAATTCATTAGCTAGGTCATCCCAACTAATCTACTTGTCGATGTCTTGGTCAACAAACCATTCCGAATCTAGGCCTGAAAGACACTCCCTGAAATAAGCCATGAGTAGTTCTTCTTTCCCTCCAGCGCCCCTTAATTGGTTATAATAGCACCTTAAATATGCCACTGGGTCCCCATGTCCGTCGTATTTCTCAAACTTTGGCATTTTAAAATCGGGAGGAAGGTTAACACCTGGAAACATGCATAAGTCCTTATATGAGACACTTTTGTAACCCCCAAGTCTCTACAAGTTCTTTATGGCCAGTTCCAAACTTCTCAATTTTTTGGTCATTTTCTCTTGTTCTTCTATTGTTCAGTGTTAGGAGTAAATTTAGGCGGGTGAGTGTCACCGTAAAGACCAGTCAACTTAAATGTAGGCTCGAAAGTGTAACGATGATCGCCAGTAATATTCAATATAGGCTCTCTTATAGAATAGGGAGGCACAACTCGTGGATGAACATCAAAAGTAGGAGCTTCAGTTGGGGTGGCACCACAAAAGCATGAACAACAGGTGGAGTCGAGTATATGGTAGTCTTGGATTGGGGAGTGAGGAAATAAACATTGGAAGTGGTTGGATATTGTTGCCTCGGAGTTGATCCTAATGCATGTTGTGGCATATAAAAAAAATGAGAAATTGGGCCTGTGACGCAGGAGGCAAGCTAGAAAGATATTCCAGATTATCAGTGGGAACTGGAGGAGGCGGCAACCCATTAGCCCAAGATCGATGCATTTCTATCATTTGCTGCCTTAATTTCTGAATCTCTTCATTAGCTCCTAAATTCCCATTTCCCGAACTCCCTGTCTGATTAGTGACAACAAACTCGGTATCCTTGTTGGCCATAACCTTCTCGGTGACTTGGTGTAATATGGAGGACCAGCAAAAATACCACAAATCTACCACCTCAAACTAACTGAACAAGAGATAGTAAATGCATTAGAGTTTAAAACTTTCTCAAAATCTCTTTTTTTTTGAAATGATCACCAAATCCAAGAAGGGTGCCTACGTATCTCACTCCCGAAAGAGGAGAATTAGGTGTGCGTAGTTCGTGAAGTCTTGGCAAAATGGCCAATTAAACTCTTTTTCATTTTTTTTCTTGAAATTTTAAGAAGAAAAAAAAATGACAAATTGTCAAAAGAATAGACGAAAATCTTTTTTTGAATTTTTCAGCTCTAATAACCTATAAAAAATGAAACCAATGATTACCAAAGAAACACTTTTTGCGTTTTCAATTTTGCACTTCATACGAAAATGGAACTTGAACCGATTAAAGGAAAATCTTTTGTAGTTTTCTTTTATTGATGCATAGGCACCTACTCTAAATGAAGAGTGAAGAAAAATATTTTTGAATTTTTGAAATAAGATCCCCGAACCAACAATAGGCTGCCTATGTATCTCACTCTCTCGAGAGGAGAATCAGGGGTGCGTAGTTCGTCCAGATGGGACAATTAATGATTAACTGACAGACTGACCCTAACTTAAGAGACACAACCAAATACATACGAATAAAATCTTTTTGGGTTTTTAATTAGACACTTCAAATAAAACTGACGCTAATAATTATGAAGGAAAAATCTTTTTGGCATTTTCGATATATGAAATGTACAAAACTTCTACCATTTTTTTTTCATTTTCTTTCATAAAAACTCCAACTTTTTTTTTGTTTGAAATTTTCGTATTATGAATGTTTGCTAAAGAAACAAAGAAAAATCTTTTTGATGTTTTTGTTTTTGGATAAATGAGTACGAAAGATAAAGATAAACAAAAAATCTTTTTGAATTTTGAAAAACAAAGGCCATAAAGAACTCTAAAACTACGAAACTCTCTTTTTTGACTTATTTTTCTTTTTTTTTCCTTCAACACTTAATATTCTATACACTTTACTTCTATCACATGCTTTTCCAAAATCAGTCCGTCAAATGATCACGTTACCCTCAGAGGTGCAACATTTAGCACGTAGAGATGCCTTAGAGGTGAGTCTCCTACAAAGGGCCACGTGGGTCCCTCTAGGTCTTAATATGATGCAAATAAGTATGTCCTAAAGGCTGACCTATGCTGGGGTTCACTAACAAGGCTGTTTGGGGGTGCGTATGGTCGATAGTGGCTGTGAAAGCTTTCCACCCACTTCATAACACTGACGGATCCCCCTCCTAAGATAAGGGTGACTTAACTAGAGGTTGTGTACAACACATGTACTACAGACTTGTTGCAGCAAGAATGATTCAGGTTATGCACATGATGCCAGATATAAAACGGTAACACATAAGAAGAAAGACTGTAAACAAAGAGCACGCAGGCACTCAACAATGATAAACAATAGGACAAAATAACACAAACAATGTATATACACCCATAATGTCAAACAAAGCCGATACAACTCCAAAAATTAGCTCGAATTCTGAAAAAGATCCCCAGCAGAGTCGCCAGAGCTGTCACACCCCTTTTTTAACTCCAAAAAGTTTAATTTTATTTTAAGTTTGATAGGGTTTTTATTATTAAAGTGACAAAATAAAAATTTGTTTCGAAAAAGAATTATTTACATTTTTTATTCAGAGTCACCACTTGGCATTAATCGGTTGTGCCAAGTCACCTTTGGAAATCCTTTTCAAAACGGTTTGACTCTAAAACTGATCCGCGAACAGAGATTCTAGTTAAGGATTCTGTTGATCGAGGGGAAGGTGTTAGGCATCCCTCGATCCCGTGGTTCGACCACGCTCGCTTGGTGGAGCGTATCGATTAATTTGACACTATGAATGTATAAACCACACATGATCACACAAAACAATCAATCAAATAAACAAAATAAAACAAATTCAAAGTATAGTGTCCAGTCCAATTATACAGTCCAAAACAAAAGTGCAAAAATATAAATCATATTCTAACCTACACTAGTCCTAAGCTAAGCTCCGTTGCTTTACCCGATGCCTTGGGCCTTCATCACGAACCTCCTTTGCGTACATGATACGTTGGGGCATTCCCTGGTAAATAAGTACAAAAGACCTTGAGGCATCCCCCAACTAAATGAATACACTTTTCAAATACGGTAAACAAAACATTCAACAAATATTCCAAACATTCCAACAATCCACCAATTCTAAATTTTGCTTACCCGAGCCTAGTGCTTGCCTACACGCTCGACGACATATCACGTTCAACATCAATAATGAATCAAAATACCATAATATTCACTTTTATCAATTTTTCGATTCCCGCCCCCAACTTCATTTTTTAACCACATGATTAAATAATTTTGATGAAGAATCAACAAAT
>NW_025869227.1:0-3960 GCF_002878395.1 Capsicum annuum
ATATATGGTTAGTTATTTGTGTTTTTGGTCGGTGATTTATCCTCTATTGTGATGTTGTTTTCCAGTGACATTTTGATTCTGGCTCTAACATTATCCAGAAGAGATATGTATGATTTAGATACTAAGATCAATTCGGTATTTGGCATTAGATCAGGTTCATTATCTTATTTTTGAATATGACTCCTTAGAATAGTGATTTGGAGGTCATGATAGAGTGGGAATTTAGATGCCTACCCTTTTGTAGGGTAATTTTAGAAAGTTGAGATTAGGCAGTTCATTCTTGGTGTCGACAATTTAGTTTGGAGTTGTAGAGTTTGGGTGCAACCTTTGTTTTTAGATTTCCCTTAGTTGGGATTTCATCTATATGCTGGCTAAACCAATTTTATCATTATCTATTTGGTCTTCTTCAGTTTGAATAGATTATGGTTGATAGGTGTTCAAATGATAGTCTGTGGACACAATACTTTTTTATTTAGATTTGACCTCAATTTTCAGTTTTCCTAGAATTTTTGGATGATTTCCTCAGTAGGAGTAGTATGCTTGAGTTGGACGACGCATGGCTTATCCATTAGTTGGTGGAGCATCCTATAGTGGAGTATTTTTTGGTGAGTATGTTTATGCTTTAGACTCTTGGATTCCAGTTTTGATGGTCATCCAGAATAGTATCAGCACTAGCATGTATTGCAGGCCTTGGTTATCTCTATTTGTGTGCCCAGGTGGCATCTTAGAGACTTATTATCTTGCTTTTCATTATGAATTTTAAGTTGATTAACTTCTATTCTTCAAGGATAATGTAATGGAGTTGCACAGGGAGGACTCGGGTGACTTTCTGCTTAGTTTGGAGTGGATAACAACTTTGGAAAGGCAAAAAAAGGTTATATTTGGATTTGGAGTTGGTTTCATGAATCACGCCTAGGTTTTTCTTTGGCTTGGATGAGATTTTGTTTGATTATGCTAGTATCATCATGGTATCAGTGTGTTGCCATTTGGATTTGTACTTATCAGCCTTTCTCAATTCAGCTAGAGGCTAATTAGTGGTTGAGGTTGAGTATTAGTTGTTTGAGAGTAAAGAGCGAAAGTTAGTTGGAAAAGGGATGCCTGTGGAAAATTCCCTTGGAAGCATTATTTCTCCTTGGAAGTTATTGGGTAAGTCATGCTCGAGGCATGCAGGCGTAATACTTCATCCCTTTGAGTTTTTGTGCTTCTTTTATCTATTTGACTTTTGAGGATGAAAGTTCTTTTAGTAGTGGGTAGTTTAATGACCTTTCATATATTTCCTCGGCTTGCATCCATTTTTGGTGTTTCGAGCCTTCCCACAGTGGCTATAATTTATTTATGACTTATTGGAACTATCGATTTAGTTATCAAATAATTCATTTGGATTTTAGTCTCATTCTTTATTTTAGAGCATTCATTGTTTAGGATTTGGTCTTGGGCCAAAACTCCTAGTTGATGACCTCAGATGATAATTCTGAAAGCGCCATATGCTCTAGAACATTGATTTTAGGCTAGGGAGACCCTTTGTTCAGGTCCCAAAGCTTTCAAACTCATTTTGGGCTATTGGGAAGATTTTGTGAAAAATTGAACTATAGGTGTGGACTCCATACTTATCCAGAACGATCTCGAATGAAAGTTTTGATGGTTCCATAGAGTCTGAAACATCAATTTTCATATGGTAGCATAGTTCGTTTGTACGCATAGGGTTCCAAATAAACCCCGAGCACCCGATCGAAGTTCATTTGGACTTGGTCAAAATCTGGTGCATGTAACCTAATATGACTGCTTTAGGGCCTAATGAGCCTATTTAGTGCACATGGTTCACTTTATAGGCCCTGATCCAAAGGCAAGAGATCACTTTAGCAGTCAATAGAAGCTAAAGAGGGTACCACTTTAGCGCCATTGGGGGTGCTTTAGTGGTACCTGCGTATGCTGCCAGACCACTTTAGCGGCCTAGATGCCGCTTTAGCTGTAGGCGCTTTGGTTCCCAGGTGTCCTCTTTAGCGGCACCTATACTCTATTTATCCCTCTTTTCTCTGTTAGATTTTCTACTATTTCTTCCATTATCTTTACACCAAATTAGGAGCTCAAAGAGAGGAAAAAGTAAAAAAATCATCCATATAAGTTGAGGTAAGCTAACCTAACTTTTTTTAGTCATTTTCCATTAAGTTTCCCTTTGATTTCCATCCTAATTCATGGTGAAATTCTTAGAAATTAATTCTTGGATTCCTAAACTTTAAGGGTTGATTTGAGAATTAATTTATACTCTCTTTTCACTTAACTTTTGAACACAAATTCCTTGTCCTTCGAGGGACCTCGTGATGTATTCAATTTTGAATTGCATTTTTAGGTCCCGCAGGCCTTTTCTTGACTCAAAATTAAAGCTAACCCTTATTATAGCAATATAGGTCTCATTTTACTCCGAACGATATATAGGTTACTATTTTGATTATATGACGACATTTTGGGGTCAGAGTAAAAATAGACGATTCATGGATTGAGGTTTGGCATTGCGGTAGGATTCCATCTACTTATTTTCTTGAGATGGTGTTTTATATATGTTACATGTTAGCTAAGGATGTTAGGATATGATTGTGGGTAGAACACTATGACTTAGCCTAAATTATAAGTTTTGGGACTAGAAGGGTAATTGACCCTTAGAGTGAAATACTTCTTATGGTTCTATGATCTTATTACCTTAGGTTTCTAGCATGTTAGGCATATTGAGACTTATAAGCCTATAGTATAATGTTTTATGTGTTACTCGATGGACTGTGATGGGTTCTTCCCCGGATTATGATTGTATGGTATGGTGGATATATATATTATTAGGCCCAAGGCTGTGTTTATGATATTGCTTTGATTTCCTCAAGTATTCTATCCTTATAAAGGAAGTGTTCATAGATTATAGACACATTGTTTCTTATAATCATATTGTTTGGATACTGTGATGGCTTGCATAGATTCGGTACATTCACGATCACTTAGATAGTAAATGCTAAAATTCAAACAAAAATTTGGTTTTACTACTCTTTTCCTAAAATGGGATTTGATTCCCACTTTTTACTTTTAAAACATACTTCTTCATAATGGGAAACATACCATCTTTATGAATAACTTATGAGCCTTTGAGCCAAGAAATAATGTTTTAGGGATTTGACCAAGAAATATTTTGATCCACGATTTTTCTACTACTATTTACCTCAATCGAGAGATATTTTGATCCTTTCTATGATTTAATAATGATTTAGTCCTAGAGTTTACCACGAGTAGTAGATTTATGAAATTACACTCATTTAGCAACGATTCTAGCCTGTGTATTTTATATGTTTGTATACATTTGGTACTGGACAAATTAGATTGTTAATGATGATGGTTATTGAAAATCCTAGATTAGGACCAGGTCGGTGTATATAATACACCCAAACCCCCTAGGGGCCCTTTTGTTTATGAGCCATCGTGTTGGAGAAGAGAGGTTATCATAGGTCCTACCTTTGCGATCCATCGAGCTTAAGGAGGTATATAAATTAGGTTACATTATGGTACTGGGATCGGTTATATTGGTATTGACTTGATTGGAATTTTTTAATAAATACACATTGCCTATCACCAATATGTCCTATATCTATCAACCTTACGGGGGGTTGCATAGGCATAGGTATGAGTACAACTTGTAGTATATTCTGTGGTGCTTGTATCTATCATCCTTATGGGGGTTGCATATGCATAGGCTCTAATTGTTGTTTGCTGAGTGTTGGTTGAACCTTTTGAGCCTATGACAGTAGTGGTTTATGAAAGTCCTAATTAGGTATTATTTGTTTGAACTATCTAGTTACTTTATATTTTTAATGTTATTATGGTTAGTTTGTGAGAGGTTGATTATTGGACCGGTATTGAGATTTGAGGTATTTTTCCAATTCCTATACCTTACAGTTATTTTATTTTGCATAATTACCTTATGGT
>NW_025869228.1:0-1246 GCF_002878395.1 Capsicum annuum
ATGGACCCTTTCCTTTGACATTGGTCACATATCTTCACGAACTCATATGCATCATTGATCAAAGAGGGCCAATATTAGCCACTCTAAAGTACTTTCCTTGCAGTCCGATCACCTGAATGGTGACCTCCAACTTGGGAAGCATGGCTTACTTCAAATAAACTTAGCATTTCCACTTCTAGGATGCACCGTCTAATAATACCATATGAACATCACTGACAAAGATACGACTTATCCCAGAAGTAATGGGTCATGTCATGAAGAAACTTTTTCCTTTGAGAAAAGGAAGGATTTTCTGGTACCACCTAACTTACCACATAATTCGCGAAGTCAGCATACCAAGGGATTTTTTTGAACACTGCAGCCAATACTTTGTCATCAAGAAAGGAATCATCAATCTCAAGCCTATCTTTTACAGCTTTCTTGCCTTCGAGTTTGGATAAGTGATCAACCACTTGATTCTCACATCCCTTACAATCCTTAACCTCGAAGTCAAATTCCTGAAGTAGAAATACCCACCAGATCAACCTTAGTTTAGTATCCTTCTTCGCCATTAGGTATCTTAAGGAAATATGTTTAGTGTGTACTACTACCTTGGTACCTAGCATAGATGCCCAAAACTTCTCAAAAGCATACACCACTGCTAGAAGTTCCTGCTCTATGATGGTGTAGTTTTTCTGAGCTCCATTCAGTACTTTGCTGGCATAGTAAACTGGATGAAATAATTTGTCCTTCTTTTTCCCCAACACAGCTCCAAGGGCAACACCGCTTTCATCACACATTATCTCAAATAATTTTGACCAGTCCAGTGCAAGAATGATAGGGGCCTCAACCCCTTTCCTCTTAAGGCATTCAAATGCCTTAATGCAATCAACGTCAAATAAGAACTTAGTTTTGTTCTTTAAAATTTTTCAAAGTGGATTTACAATTTTATAGAAGTCTTGTACAAATCTCCGATAAAACACAGCATGTCCAAGGAAACTACTCACCACTTTTACTGAGATGGGAGGTGGTAGCTTCTCAATAACCTCTACCTTGGCTCGATCGACCTCTATCCTTTTTGCTAAAATTTTGTGCCCGAGAACAATGCCCTCCTTCAACATGAAGTGGCATTTTTCCCAATTAAGCACAAGATTGAATTCCACACACCTCTACAAAGCCTTACTCAATTTCTCTAGATATAGCCCAAATGAATCTCCACCCACAGAAAAATCATCCATGAACACCTCCAAGGTGTCCTCAACCATAT
>NW_025869229.1:0-1085 GCF_002878395.1 Capsicum annuum
TTTTTCTATTAAACTGATTTTCAACTTCATGGAGAAAATTTTTAAAATTCTCAAATGCATCACTTTTATTTTTCATTAAGTAAACATATGTAAACTTAGAAAAATCATCAATGAAAGTGATAAAATATTTATTTTCTCCACGAGTTAAAATTTCACCAAGTTCACAAATATCAGTATGAATTAATTCTAATAGTTCAGTTTTTCTTTCAACTTGGAAATGAGTTTTTTTTGTGATTTTAGCTTTACTACAAACTTCACATTTTTTAAAATTATTTTTGATCATTGAAATTAATCCTAAACTACTCATGATTCCTACATAACATTCATTTATATGACACAAACTAGCATGCCAAAAATTAGTAGAAGAAAACATATAAACAGAAGTAGATGTTTTATGCATTTCAACATTCAACTTGAACATACCATCACATGCATACCCTTTTTTCATTAAAATATTATTTTTCATAATTATATACTGACCATATTCAATAATCTGTTTGAAGCTTGTTTTATTAAGAAGAAAACTAGACAGCAAGTTTTTCTTCATGGAAGAAGTACAAAGTACATATTTTAAGATAAATATCTTCCCAGAAGTAAATCTGAACTCGACATCCCCCACTCCAAGTACTTGACTTGTGTGTGAATCTCCAAGCATGATGGTTTGGATATCCTCAAAATTTTTATAACTTTTGAACCATTCTTTATTATAACAGACATGACGGTTTGCACCAGAGTTAGTCCACCATCCATCAACATTCACCACCATATTTATGTCCGTTATCACTGCCACAAAAGGTTCTTCAGTAATGTTTGCCTGAGGTGTAGGCCCACGTTTTCGATATCTGAAAGATCGAGCAATATGCCCACTTTTGCTACAGACAAAGGACGGTCCTTTTTTCTTGTACATGCTGATTTTTTGCTTGAATATTTCCACCATTATTATTACTGGGATGTCTACCATTATTTTTCTTGAATATTTTCTTCTTAGGCTTCAAAGTAGTATTTTTGTTATTTTTAGGGGCAGCATTATATGAAGACAAATTTACCTTCGGTGTGATGTTGTTCTCTTCTGTTTGCATAAGTGT
>NW_025869230.1:0-3933 GCF_002878395.1 Capsicum annuum
TGGTCTGTTTAATTTTTTGTGGCCATTTGGGTGGACAAACGGGTGGAACGGCGCGAGCGGGGCATTTTTTGGCCAAATTAGTGTGCTATAGCCCACAGTTTTGTGGGTGGGTCCGCGATCTAGGTGTACTGTGGGTCAAAAATTGACCTAGGTGTAGCAAGGAGGTTGGGGATTGTCTCAGTGTTGTTCGTTTAATTTTTCGTGGCCATTTGGGTGGACAAACGGGCAAAATGGTGCGAATGGGGCATTTTCGGGCCAAATCGATGTACTATATAGCCCACGGTTTCTGGGGTGGGCTTGGGTACGGGTGTACTGTGGGCCAAAAACTGATCGGGGCCGGTCAGGGAGGTTAGGGATCATCCTAGTGTAGTGCATTTATGTTTTCGTGGCCATTTGTGTGGATAAACGGGCGAAACAATGCGAACGGGGTATTTTTGGGCTAAATCGGTGTGCTATAGCCCATGGTTTTGGGGGTGGGCCCAGGGTATGAGCATTTTGTGGGCCAAAAATGAACCAGGGCATACCAGGGAGGTAGGGGATCATCGTAGTATGGTCCGTTTAATTTTTCGTGGTCATTTAGGTGGTCAAACAGGCAAAACAGTGCAAACGGGGTATTTTCGGGAAAAATTGGTGTGCTATAGCCCACGATTTTGGGGGTGGACCTGGAGTTCGGGAGTGCTGTGGGCAAAAAATCATTCGGGGCATGTCAGGGAGGTTTGGTATCATCTCAGTGTGGTCCATTTAATTTCACGTGGCCATTTGGGTGGATAAACGGGAGAAACGGTGCGAACGGGGCATTTTCGAGCCAAATCAGTGATCTATGGCCCATAGGTTTGGGGGTGGCCTCGGGGTCTTGGCGTGCTGTGGGCCAAAAATCGATTGGGGCATGCCAAAAAAGTTGGGGATCATCACAGTGTGGTTCATTTAATTTTTCGTGGCCATTTGGTTGGAGAAACGGGCAAAACGGCGCGAATAGGGCATTTTTGGGCCAAATCTGTGTGCTATAGCCCATGATTTTCGGGGTGGGCCCGGGGTTCAAACGTGCAATGGGCCGAAAATTAACTGGGGCATGTCATGGAGGTTGGGTATCATAACAGTGTGCTTCGCTTAATTTTTCGTGGCCATTTGGGTGGATAAACAGGCGAAACAGCACGAACGAGGCATTTTTACGCAAAATCGGTGTTTTATTGCCCACAATTTTGGAGGTGGACCCACAGTTAGGGCGTGCTGTGGGCCAAAAATTGACCAGGGCATGCCAGGGAGGTTGTGTATCATCCCTGCATGGTTCGTTTAACTTTTTGTGGCCATTTGGATGGACAAACAGGCAAAATGGCTAGAACGGGGCATTTTCAGGGCAAATCGGTGTGCTATAGCCCATGGTTTTGGGGGTGGGCTCGGGGAACGGGCGTTCCATGGCCCAAAAATCAATCGACGCATGCGAAGGAGGTTGGGATCATCCCAGTCTGGTCCGTTTAATTTTTCGTGGCCAGTTAGGTAGAGAAACGGGCAAAACAGCGTGAACTAGGCATTTTTAGGCTAAATCGGTGTGCTATAGCCCACAGTTTTGGTGGTGGGCCCAGACTCTATGCGTGCTGTGGGCCAAAAATCAATCGAGGCATTCCAGGGAAGTTGAGGATCATCCCAGTGTGATCCATTTAATTATTCATGACCATTTGGGTGGACAAACGGGTGAAATAGTGTGAACGGGATGTTTGCGGGCCAAATTGGTTTGTTATAGCCCATGGTTTTGGGGGTAGGCTTGGGGTCCAGGTGTTCTATGGGCCAAAAATTAACTGGGGCATGCCAGGGAGGTTGGGGATGTCCCAGTGTGGTCCATTTAATTTTTCTTAGATATTTGGTTGGAGAAACGGGTTAAACTGCACAAATGGGGCATTTTCGGGCATAATCGGTGTGCTATAGCCCACAATTTTAAGGGTGGGCTCGGGTCCAGGTGTGCTGTAGGCCAAAATTTGATCGGGGCATGCCAGGAAGGTTGGGGATCATCCCAGTGTGGTCCGTTTAATTCTTTGTGGCCATTTGGGTATACTAATAGGTGAAACGGCACGAACAAGGCATTTTCAAGCCAAATCGGTGTGCTATAGCCCACGGCTTTGGGGGTGGACCCGAGGTCCGGGAGTTCTGTGGGTCGAAAATCAATCGGGACATACCAGGGAGGTTGGGGATCGATTCAGTCTGGTCCGTTTAATTTTTCATGGCCATTTGGGTGGACAAATTTGCAAAACAACATGAACGGGGTATGTTTCGGCCAAATCGATGTGTTGTAGCCCACGGTTTTAGGGGTGGGCCTAGGGTACGAGTGTGCTGTCGGCCAAAAATTGACCGGAGCTTGTCAGGGAGGTGGGGGATCTTCCTAGTGTGGTGCGTTTAATTTTTTGTGGCTATTTGGGTAGATAAACGGGCGAAACAATGCGAATGAGGTATTTTTGGGCCAAATTGGTGTGCTATAGCCCACGATTTTGGGGGTGGGCCCAGGGTACGAGCATGCTGTGGGCTCAAAATTGACCAAGTTAAGCCTGGAAGGTTAGGGATCATCCTAGTGTTGTACATTTAATTTTTTGTGGTCATTTGGGTGGGCAAACTGGCGAAACGGTATGAACGAGGCATTTTCGGGCCAAATCGGTGTGCCATAGCCCACGGTTTTGGGGGTGGGCTTAGGGTTCGGGCGTGCTGTGGGCGAAAAATTGATCGGGCATGACAGAAAGGTTTGGGATCATCCCAGTATGGTCCATTTATTTTTACGTGGCCATTTGAATGGACAAACGGGCGAAAAAGTGCGAACGGGGAATTTTCAATCCAAATCAGTGTTCTATGACCCACCGTTTCGGGGGTAGGCTCGGGGTCCAGGCGTGCTCTGGGCCAAAATTCAACTGGGGCATGCCACGAAAGATTGGGATAATCCCAGTGTGGTCCGTTTAATTTTTTGTGGCCATTAGGTTGGACAATAAGGAGAACAAGGCATTTTCGGGCTAAATCAGTGTGCGCCCACAGTTTGGGGGCTGGGCCTGGGGTTCAGGCAGGCTGTGGGCTGAAAATTGACCAGGGCATGCCAGGGAGATTGTGGATCATCACAGTGTGGTCCGTTTAATTTTTCGTGGCCATTTGGGTGGACAAACGGGCGGAACAGCACGAGCAGGGAATTTTCGGGCCAAATCAGTGTGCTATAGCCCATGGTTTTGAGGGTGGGTCTGGGATCTAGGTGTACTGTAGGTCGAAAATCAACCTAGGTGTGGCAGGTGGTTGGGGATCGTCCCAGTGTGGTCTGTTTAATTTTTCGTGGCTATTTGGGGGGACAAATGGGTAAAACAGTGCGAATGGGGCATTTTCGGACCAAATCGGTATGCTATAGCCCACGATTTCAGGGGTGGGCTTAGGTACGGGTGTGCTGTGGGCCAAAAAATTGACCGAGGTTGGTCAGGGAGGTTAGAGATCTTCCTAGTGTAGTGCGTTTAATTTTTCGTGGCCATTTGGATGGATAAACGAGTGAAATGGTGCGAACGGGGTGTTTTTGGGCCAAATCGATGTGCTATAGCCCACGGTTTCGGGGGTGTTGTGGGCGAAAAATTGACCAGAGCACGCTAGGGGGTTAGGGGATCATCGTAGTGTGGTCCGTTTAATTTTTCATGGCTATTTGGGTGGTCAAACGGGTAAAATGGCGCAAACGGGGCATTTTCGGGCCAAATCAGTGTGCTATAACCCACGGTTTTAGGGGTGGGCCTGGGGTCCAGGTGAGATGTCGGCCAAAAATCATTCGGGGCATGCTAGGAAAGTTGGGGATCATTCGAGTGTGGTCCATTTAATTTTATGTGGACATTTGGGTGGACAAACGGGCAAAATGGTGCGAACAGGGCATTTTTGAGCCAAATCGGTGATCTATGGCCTACAGGTTTGGGGGTGGCCTCAGGGTCCGGGCGT
>NW_025869231.1:0-3826 GCF_002878395.1 Capsicum annuum
ATATTAGCAAAGCAAGCACGAGGTCGATATGCTTGCTTCAGCTGCTTCAACTGTAATTTTACTATATAACCCCTAAATATTTATTATAGGTCATTTATGTATTAGAAAATTAATAATATTTAATAAAAAATTAAAATAGACATTTATGACATGTCTACTTCAGCTGCTTCAATCATAATTTTACTATATCTTTCTTAATTAATTATTATATCTATAATTAAATATTATAAGTTATTTATATATTAAAAATTAATAATATTTAATTAAAAAAATAAAATAGACATTTATGACTATTTCCATTGTAATTTTACGATATCATCGTTAATTAATTATTATACAAGTATTCTTTATAGTAATTTTTTTATGTCGCTTCAAGTTAGTTATTACAAGTCACTTAAGGCATGTATGCTTCATTGCTTTCATCGTGATTTTGCTATATTACTCCTAATTAATTATTATGATCGTCTAAGTATTAAAAAATTGATAATATTTCATAAAAAGGGTAAAAGAGACATAAATTGAATATGTCAACATAAAAAATTTAATTGACTATCGAAATTATATTAGTGCACATAAATCGGGATGGGACAGAGCAAGACATAAAATAACGTATATTATTTGAAAATAAAATAAAAAGTATTTTAAATCACAAGAATTAAGAACTTAATATAAAAGTATATATGTAAAAAAAAAATTAATTGACTGTCGAAATTTTATCTGTGCCACATAAATTGAGACAGGGAGAATATTTGTATATTATTGAAAAATAATGTAAAAGACATTATAAATTGCATAATTAACAACTTAAGAAATTTTAAAAAGATAAAATATTTGACTGACTCTTGAAATTATACCATCATCATTTAAATTAAACAGAAGAACAAAATATTATAACCCACAACAAGTAAAAATATAAACTACTACTATTTTAATAATTTAAATTAAGATAAAAAATAACATATATTGGATCCATGCTGGCACGGGCCATCGATATCTAGTTTGAATATAAGAGAGAGAGATTTGAAAAAATGGATTATCTTTTCCACTTTTAATTTGAATATTGAAAATATATCTTGTAAATTAAGGTGAATTGATGATTAGTCATAACATTAAATTAGAAGTTGTAATTATCTCTTCTAATTTTTTTTAAACGACTATATATGTAAAAAAATATTTTTATAATATTAAAAAAGTACTATTATTTATGTAATTAAGTTTTAAGGATGATCTTTTCATGAAATTTACCTAAATAAAAGGAAAAAATAGGCCTACTAGGTAGACGAAAAAGACATTTTATACTCAATAGGTAGGTAAGAAGGACATTTTAGGCTCAATAGGTAGACGAAAAGGGCATTTTAGGACCAATTGGTAGACGGAGGATATTTTTCCACCATTTTATATAGTTGAAAGGCATTTTAGGCTCTTTTCCGTATTCTTAATATATTTTTGGATATTTTACGCTATTAACTATTGTAATTTATAATATTTTTTATATAATTTTAAACAACGGCGGACCCAGGATTTAAGCATAGTGATTAGTGGGTGCTTAAAAAATTTAACAACTAAAAAAATAAAAAATCACCTCAATGAGATTTGAACTCGGGACATCCGTTCTAGTGGAGAACCTTAAAGTCAACTTAAATGCCAATGAACCCAACCAACTTTTATTTTAGTGGGTGGTTTTATATATTATATACCTATTTTTGTATATTTTTTTATGTAATTTTAACTATTTCGCGTTGAGTTTAGTGAGTGCCGGAGCACCCTATAAATATATGTAGGTCCGCCCCTGATTTGAAATAATATATGTACTCTCCTTTGCCAAACCTTTGTGGTATTGATAATCCGTTATATTTTAAAAATAATTTAAATTTTTAATTATTGTAATTTATAATCCTTTTTCTTCTATTCTAATTTAAGTGGGACTAATATAATTTTGAGAGTCAGTTGAATATCTTATATCTTTTAAATTTTGTGAATTGCTAATTATTATAATTTATAGTATTTTTTTAATGTATTATTTTGAAATATATCAAATTATTCTTTTTAGATATTTTAAGTTGTTAACTATTGTAATTTATAATACTTTAATGTAATTTTAAAATAATATATGCTACCCTTTTTGTTCAAACTTTTATGGCATTTATAGTTAGTTATATTTTTAAATAATTTATATTTTAAATTATTATATTTTATAATACTTTTTCTTCTATTTAAATTTAAGTGAAACAATGCTTAGATGATCATAATAATTAATTAGGGGTGATATATAAAATCACGATTGAAGCAGCGAAACAGATTTGTCTTACATGACTTATAATAACTAATTAGAAATGATATAACAAAATTACTATGAATAATACTTGTAAAAAAAATTAAATGGGCCTCGTATAAGATGTCAAATTAATTTAAAACATCAAGAGTTAATTTGTTATTTTATGTCCATTTTATCTTTTTTATTAAATATTATTAATTTTTTTTATAGTTAGATGACATATAATAATTAATCAAGAGTGATATAGTAGGATTATGGTAGAAGCAGACATGTCACAAAAATCTATTTTATTTTATTATTAAATATTATTAATTTCTTAATACATAGATCACTTATAATAATTACTTAGAGATCATATAGTAAAATCACGGTTGAAGCAGATATATTATAAATACATAAAATGACTTATAATAATTAATTAAAGGTGATATAGTAAAATTATGATTGAAGCAGCTAAAAAATATATGTTGACGAAGTAATGCCTACTTCTTCGTATTTTATTAAATATTATTATTTTTTTAATAAATAAATAACTTAAAAGCAACTGATCAGGTGAAACAGGCATAGATTAGGTTGGACATATTTTGTTTCAAACAAAAAACACTGAAAAACTAAATTGAAATTTAATTTTGATTTTTTCGATCGATTTCGGTTTTAAATTTTAGAAATTTGGTTAAACAGTTCGGTTTTCAATTTTTCAAAAAAAAAATTAGTTAAATAAAAAAATTGAAATTTATATATATATACTAGTTTAGGTGTACGCGCCTTGCGCATGTACCTTACTTTAATGAGTTCAAACATTACATTGAATAGGATATTTGTTTAAATAATTAAGATGAATATAATAATTAAATTTAATATCTTTTGATTATGTAAAGATGGAGAATTTTATTTATTAAACCTAATCTTTACTAAAATTATTTTTAAAAGTCAATCGGCATTCATCTACCATCTGTAAATTGCAACAAAATAATACAATGATAGAGACATCAATATAATACAATTAAATCTAATTTTTACACACAAATTTTTTCTCAAAGTCATCCGACACTCATCTACCACCTGTAAAAAATAACAAAATAATACGATAATAGAGATATGAAAATAATACAACTAAACCTAACCTTTACATAAAAAAATTTCTCAAATCCGACTAACATTTATCTATCATCTGTAAACTGCAACAAAACAATACGATAAAAGTGATATCAAAACAATACAATTAAACTTAAATTTTACACACAAAAACTTTTCAAAGCCGATCGAGATTTATCTACAAACTTAAACTACAACAAAATAACAAACTAATAGAGATATTACGATAATACAATGAAACCTAACCTTTACCTAAAAAGAATTCAAAGTCGACCCATATTCATCTAGCATCTGAATACTAAAACAAAATAATAAGATGATAAAGATACCAAAATAATACAATTAAACCTAACCTTTACACAAGAAATTCTTCAAAGCAACCGACATTCATCTACGACCTGTAAACTATAAAAAAAATATAATAGTGATCACAAAACTTTGATTTTGATCCAACTA
>NW_025869232.1:0-1237 GCF_002878395.1 Capsicum annuum
AGTGGTGCATTATCGAGGCAACAATGCTCTCATAGTTAGTTCTTGACAATACTTGTGATCCTCCCAAAAGAAAGCACAATCATGTCCTCACATGTTGGTGCTTGGGATGTTCCAACGTTAGAAACAGTACATGGTTATTTGCCAGAAAATAGGGATCTTCCAGCATCAACATGAAAACCAGTTTCAGTTGCGTCCTCGTTCTCCAAGATTATATCATAATGTAAATATGAACTCAGCATTCATATCAGGATACAAGACTACCATGTCCGGCGGACTCTCCTTCAGCAACTGTTATGGTCTGCTCAGCATTGAGGCTTTCTTGAGAAAGTTTGCTCTCAATCTTAGTGCTTAGCACTACTTGTGAAGTTCCTGCGGCTTCAACATCTGTGCTAATTATTTCAAGAATCCTTTCTCTTCCCTTCTCCTTGGGAACGACTTCGAGATGCTTGAAGTACTTTTGGGAATGGCTAGACACCTGCATTGGTGCTCTTGTTATCACATAGTTCCTAGATATACATTTCTAGTGACCTCTTCAATATTTATCTTAGCCCCGGAGAAAGGACCTATAGCTGGTGATAAAGAATTGATCGTGGGACTAACTCAACTACAAAATATAGCTCATGAGGAAAGGATTGCCCAAGTTCATATGAGGAGACTAATTACCCATCCTTTTTCCGATGTGAGATACTTAACACTCCCCCGCATGCCCAGGACTCATCAACTAGAGCGTAGACAACATAATACGAGGGCCCAATATATGGGAACAAAGATTTGGGTGGGGTCTATCTCTGATACCATGAAAATAACGGATCTTGGGTCTAACTCAACCTTAAAAGCCAGATCATGAGGGGAGGATTGCCCAAGTCCATGTAAAAAGATCAGGGACCCTGCATGCCTAGAGAGTGTGGACAATATAAGATGGGGGGCCAATATTGGGAAAAAATAAATTGGGTGGGCCTAGCTCTAATACCATGTAAAGTATAGATCTTAGCGTAACTCAACCTAGAAAGCTAGCTCAGTACAACTTTTATCTAGTTGTTTTCTATAATTATCATCAAAGGCAATACCATGGTTCGATACACCTCTATCCTTCTTCCCTCCTCCATTCGACTTCAATTTTCTATTGACTTCAGAAGGTAATCAGTCCTTCTCAAGAAGAAACTCCGAGTTCATGTAAAACGGATTTGCCTTTGGTGTCCTCTTCTCCCTCTCCACATATTCACCAACCACATTGTTA
>NW_025869233.1:0-5127 GCF_002878395.1 Capsicum annuum
AATTCTTCAGCCAAGAAGAAGCTCATGTGTTTCATGAAAAATATACCATGACGATCTATTCATGAAAAATATACCATGACGATCTATGTCAACAACAACAACAAACCCAGTGAAATCTCGCAAGTGAGGCCTGGGGAGGGTAAAGTGTATGCATTTTTTTTTATAAAGGTAATGTTGTATTCTTCAGCATTAAGGAGATGTTGGCTACCATCAAAACAGATTTACAGTTGGCTTATAGCTAGAGCAAAAACTTGCTACACCAAAAACACCTACAAGGATTTTACAAAATCTAAAAATTGTCGAGCATCCTCTATGCCCTCCTCTTTACACCAAAAAAAGAAAGTCCTCATGCAGTTCCATTTAATTTTTTGAACTGATTCAGCAGTATTCTCAAAGCATCTCTTGTTTCTTTCTTTCCAAATTGTCCACCATATGCAAGGGGGATCATATTCCACCACTTTTTCTGACTTTTACTCCCTCCCTAGTCCAGCAGCTTAGAAGGTCAACATACATTCTGACATGGTCCATCTAGTTTGTGTTAAGTCCAAGAATAATGCCCACAATTGGGAAGTTATTTTGCAATGTAGAAACAAATGACTATTTGTTTCATTACAAAGGGAGCACCAAGATGCTATAGGGAAACCTCTGCTTTGAAACTTTTCACAGGTGAGACAGGCCCTTCTAGCGACTAGCCATGAAAAACATCTAACCTTGATTGGTACCTGGTTCTTCCAAATCTTCCCCCAAGGGCCACTAATTTTCCCTGGTAGAGCTTGCAATTTTCTTTTGTATAACCTTTTCACTGAAATTTTTCCATCGTTGCTGTGCCTCCGTCTTACGTGCCTCCGTCTTACTGAGTCAGCTTCCAAATTTATGCCCTTAAAATCATTTAGAGTTTGCAGTAGATCAACAACTCTTCCAATTTCTCAGTCATTCAAAAGTCTTCTAAAGCTCAGATTCCATCCTTGAAGATACCATATTTCGTTAACCATTGCATTTGGATTGGTACTAAGAATGAACAGATCATGATAGGAATCCATTAGAGGTTCTTGACCAATCCATAGTTCTTTCCAAAACTTAATTCTGGTTCTGGTGCCTACTTTGAAAGTGATATCCCTGACCAACTGACTCCACACGCTCCTAATTGTTCTCTAAACTGAAACCCTATAGGTAGTGTTGACTGGATTTGAGCACGGCTGCTCATTTTGACCATATTTGTTGACAATCACTTCCCTCCAAAGAGCTTACTCCTCATTCCCAAATCTCCACAACCACTTGGTTAACAGACAATTATTTTGCAACCTCAAATTTCTTATGCCAAGACCTCTATTACTTTTGCTCAGTTGAGTAGTTCTCCACTTTACCAAATGTGTGCCTTTGCCTTCTTTATTACCTGACCATAAAAAGTCTCTTCGAAGCTTGTCCAATCTTTCCTCCACTTTAGCAGGCAAAGAAAAGAGAGACATAACATTGGTAGGTAGAGAATCTAAGACCGAGTTTATCAAAGTAGTTCTCCCACCCAAAGATAGATACTGTGCCTTCCATCTAGCTAGTTTCCTTTCAGCTTTTTCAATAATACCATCCCAAATCACTAGCTCCTTGTGTTTGTTCCCTAATGGCATGCCAAGATACACTGTTGGGAAATTCTCAATTCAACATCCCAGAATGTTAGCAAGTCTCTGCATTTGAGGCACTTCATTTTCAAAGAAGATGGAACTCTTCTTCCAGTTTACAACTAAACCAGAAACTGCTTCAAAAACCACCAATAATATTCTAATATTCTTGATATGTTCTTCTTTGTCTTCAGAAAAAATCACGGTATCATCGGCATACAATAAATGGCATAATTGCTTCTCAACCCCTAGGTGATTACCGATTACAAATCCCTTCAACAAAGAATTTTGAATGGCCACTCTCATCATGCTATCAAAACCTTCCAAGACTAAAATAAATAGGAAGGGGGATAAAGGATCTCCTTGTCTGGGTCCTCTCTCGGAAGGCAAAAAAAAACAACAGGTTCTCCATTAATCAAAACGGAGAACCTAACCATTTTAATACAAGCTCCCATCCATTTCAACCATCTTTCACCAAAGCTTATCTGATGTAGAGTATTGAGAAGGAAGTTCCAGTTGACATGGTCATAGGTCTTCTCAATATCTAGTTTGCACATAATACCAGGAACCTCCCGTCTCCCGTCTAATTCTCGTATCCACACATTCACTAGCTATAAGGGCAGCATCCATGATCTGTCTACCTTTTGTGAAGGCCATTTGATGTTTGTTAACCAGCTAGTTAATCACAATCTTCAACCTTTCTGCCAAAATCTTGGCTACTATCTTGTAGACACCACCTATCAAGCTAATAGGTCTGAAGTCCTTGAGTTCGACTGCCTCTGTCTTCTTTGGGATAAGGGTCACATAGATGGCATTTAAACTTTTCTCAAAAGTCTGGTGGGCATAAAAGTATCTGATGGTACTCATTATATCATCCTTAAGTAGCTCCCAAAATTTTTGGTAGAAACTCATAGGGAAACCATCGAGGTCGAGGAGTTTGTCAGAAGCACACAGATTAATCCCTTCCAACACTTTGGTCCTTACACTTTTGTGAAACCTCCCAATCCAACTTCTTAAGTTTCTCAAAGTATAACGCAATCAAAATATCATCGGTTTTCCGTCATTCTTCCTCCCAATAATCCAAGACACATGAAGTCTTTCAAAAGCGAAACATAGGGTTTCAAGCAAGCTTCATTCAAGTTCTTGTCCTTTTCCGAGTATGTAAGGCTAAACTTCAATGAGGGAGCCCCGTTCTTCCACACAACCAAGTACAATTTCAATTTAGCTCAAGAAGCAAGTTAAGGTTTTGTGAATTTGAATTCTTACCATCTAGTTCTTTATCTCTTGATGCAATTCCTTAAATACTACATGAACAATAATAGAAATTTCATGAATTTGAAGTCTTTCCCTTAAATTGATCTTTACTACATATCTATGGATTCTACCTATAGACTTTATGAACTTACTTTATGATGTTGAAAGTCTATCCCGTGTTTTTTTATGAGAAATATAGGAGAAAATATTATTGAATTAGTATATCTACATTATTACACTGAGACTCTATTTATAGACACTACATTCCAATCCTTTTCCAAGTTGAACACTACATTACAATCCTTTTCCACGTAGGATTCTATACATTATTCATGTTTCTGCTCACATTCTAACACCCCATCAAGCTTGTGTGATACGGATACAAAAGTGGTACAAGTACAAGAAGCTATACTTGATACATATCCAAGAAAAAGGAAGGGTGTGAAGGACTTTGAACCAACTCAAAAGATTGGCACAAGTTGAAAAGAGAAGAAAGGGGCTTTACACTCCATAGGCGCCTAACTTGAAGGGTATGGTGGACTTTTACACTTCAACATCAACACTCAAGAGGCGCCTATTCAAGGGCTTTCATTAAGGGCAATTTGGTCCTTTTGTGTAATAACTATAAATAGACAATTAGGCATTTACTTTTCATTAGCTTTGATGAATTATTGAATGAACTCAAATTGTAGATTTCTTTCTTCTCCTTAAGAGTGGAAAACCGAAACTAGGGTTAGCTAAAGTGTGGAATCACTTTGGTTGACAATTTGGCATAGAAAGGTTGGTGTTTGAGGTGTTTGAATCCCTTTTGTGTCAACCTAAGAGTGTGGTGTTTCAAATTTCAAGCTTAAGTGGGTTTTGGTGTTTAATATACACCTTAATTCCTTAGGTATTGTGATTGTTATGTCTCACTATCTATCTTCACTAGCTTGTTCTTATTTTGTGTTTGTGTGTTGAATCCAAAGTTGTGTTGCTTCTAGTGTCATCATCTCTACTTCATCTCCTTTCTTCTAAGTGTAGTTTCGGTTATTAGCTTGTTTCTCTCATCATTTGGTATCAAGTGCCATGTATTAGAGTTGTTCCTACAACTCCAAGGCTTGGTTTGTTGTTATCTTACAAAAAATCTTCACAAAAAAAGAGTCAAAAGTCCAAAATTACCAAAAAAAAATAAAGCCCAAAATTACCAAAAAAAAATAAAGTGTTGAGTCTTGTGTTTGATAGTAGATCCGAAACTTACAACTAAGATCTACTAGATTTTTGTTTGTTTTGATAGTTTCTAGTGCTAGAGCCTTGCTCTCTAGCACTAAAAGAGTCTAGATCTAAGTTTTGGGCAAGATCCAATTGTTTTTGAGCATTCCACCATTGTTAAAATTGTGTTTGAAGCTTTTGGAGGTGGGATTTCGTTTGGCTTGTGGTATTTGTGACGTTTTTTTGTTGATTTATTGTTGGTTGTGCTTGGCTTGGCAAAGGAACCCTAGATCTAAAAGAAAATTTGAATTTGGAGGTCATTTGCCTTGTGGTCAAACCTTGGTCAACTCTTCAAAATTCATGTTGTTCTTAATCTTCATATCTTGTTAAAGAAAAATATTCAAAGTGCTTGTTTGATCCACAAAAAAGAAGAAAGAGAGTGAAAAGCTTGTTTATACAAAGAATATTCCCTAGCATATTCTAAGTCTTCCAAAAGAAGAGGAAACAAAGGGAATATTAAAGTACAATTGAAAGTACGAGGGGAGGGGGGTGCCAATTCATTTCAAACCCATTTGAACTTGAAAAATACATAACACTGTAGGAACCCCTCCCTTACAAAAACAAAGAAGGGGTTCCTACAGTGTTAGGTATTTTCATATCACATAACTTTCCCATCAGGGGGCGGATCTCTATGTAAGGGATGGGGTGACATGACACCTGCAAACTTTTGTTGAGACATTGCGTATACGTGTATATACAGAACAAATTGTATAGATAGCATAAGTGGCACTTAAAATAACAAAAGTCTTACGGTGCCACCGGCGAAGTGTCAAGTTGCTCACCATGGTGGCAAGAATTCCAGTCCAGCTTGACACACTTATTCTTATAAAATCTATAGTGTTTTGCATTTAGGACAACTACAATTCAAAGACGGATTTCTCCTTTGTTTCTTTTCTTTTTCTTTAATTTTTTTTGTTAATTAGTTCCAACTAATTTGTTCTCTGATTTTATTAACTTATTTTTGAATTTTTTCCTCCTTTCCCTTCAACATTGAACATAAAAATATCAAGGT
>NW_025869234.1:0-3154 GCF_002878395.1 Capsicum annuum
TTTCTTAACTTAGGATCAAAACTCACTTCTTTCTTGAAATATTGATAGACTTATCATGAATAAGTTTTAAAGTTTCAATAACATGGAAATATATGTACTCTTCTTGAAAAACTTTAGAAAGTATCAATAAGTCATTCTCAAAGACTAACAATTTCACAATAAGACTCAATTCACGACAACAAATCTGGAAAATTCTTGAAAATAGGATATTGATATAGGCATGTGCAATTTATATCATGAACTTTTAATTTAGATCATAATTAAACAAGATAATCATGCAATTCAAGACTTGGACAATTCCATAATCTCATAAACTTGAAATATAGCAAAATAATATGAATTCATCTTGGAAATACGAAATTCTTTAAGAAAAAATAAAACTTTTGGGCACAAGAACGAAAGGGTGTTCTTGTTCAGACTCCACATACCTTAAACTTGAAGCTTTGAATGAACTCTGGACTTCGGATTGCTATTCTTGAGATTAATGGGTGCTTTTTGTGGCCTCAAAATGGGGAATTCAAATCTTGAAAAATTATTGAAAGCCTATGGTTGAATCTTGAGATATTTGAATTTTTAGGTTGAAACCCTAATGAATGTTCTTGGTGATTTTGAGAGAAAGTAAACTTATTTTGGTGTTATGGGAGTTTAATCCCATGTTATAGTTGGATATGGGTTGGAAAATACCACTTTTGCCCTTAAAAATGTGGAAACAGAATCTAAAAATTATTAGTGTATGATAGAGCGTGCTTATCGCATGGTGCTACTGCCTTAGTCACTAAAATGGCCATAACTTTTCGTTCGGGTATTGGATTTTTGCAAAATTGGTATCGCTGAAAAGATAATTCAATTATCTACAATTTGATAGGTCCTGAGATGAAAAATTCTATATATATTAAGAGATATACACATTTGAAGTAGACCCTTGTAGAATCAAATGTCAAACTTTGGACGAATCAATTGATCTTAGCTCAACTTTGTTCTAGGTCATTGCTATGAACATTTTTCACCTATAAACTACTCTATAGACTAGGATAATGATCATAAAACTTATATTCAATTGAGAATCACTTGGATTAGAGCTTAGATGTGTAGGAATGATGCTTAGAATTCTAGCACGAAAATATGGGGTATTACAATGTTTCTTGAGCATAGACGGACCTGTTGACGATTTCAAAAGTACGATTCCATAAGCAAGCTTCACGTGAAATTTTTACGTAAATTTAGATCCATAGTTGGAAAATGTAATATTTTATCATTGTTCTCATTTTGATGAGTTGATTATGATTTTGATAGTGTGACATCTCGCAAAAGCTCTTCGAAAGGTAAACTCATAGATTTAGTGGATTTCATCAGGCATTCATTGGTGTTGAGGTAGGCTAGGTTTACCTTCCTCATAGATTGAGTTATTCGTAGTATAAATATGATATTATGCTAGATATGGGGTGAAAATTAAGTCTTGGAGGTATAGTTGGTATAATTACTATTATTTGGACTGTTTAGGCTATTTTGAAATCATAAATTAGGCGTAATTGACTTAGTTACTTATGCTTAGGATAGAGTTTCTATCTTAGGGATAATTGTGGCTTATTTGATATCTTGAAGTAAGTTTAAATACCTTAGCTTAGTCTGGGATAGATTTTGTGTTAGAACAAATTTTGGAGATTAGAAATGGGCCTCTTCGACCTATTTTAGACCAAGACTCTTGTTAGTTCCTCATAGACTTAATGGGCACAGTATATTCTTAAAGTTGCATATTCTAGAGTTTGAAGAGACTAGATTCTTGATGCTTATGCTAGTTCGGAAATTGTGAGTTGATATGAGTTTCAGTTCAAGTCCGGTGATTTATTAATATTGATGTTCTTGTTCAAGTCTGATAATTGATGACATGTGTTGTGATTCAAGTCCGGTAAATGATGAAGATGATGATGATATAAGTTTTGGTTTGAGTTTGACATTAAAAGGTTATTTATGGTATGTTATGGCATAAATGAATTCACGATTATGGATTGATATTTGGAAATTTATCAAATTTGGATTATTTACTTTCTTGATTACACCCTCGGACTTATGGGGGATGCATGAGGTTAATTCCTTTTTTGCACTTACGTGTTTATGAGGGCCAGTCTTGTAGTATTAATGTAATGATCCTCATGGTCATTTCCCTCGTTTTCATGCATTTTCGATGTTTAGAGCTTTTCTATAACTGCCCCAAGTTATTTGTGACTTGCTGGGATTGACTGGTTGGTTTTCAGGTAGTTCGTTTGAGATTTTTAGTAATACCAAATATATGGTGGAATACTTAATTTAAATTGGGATTTGGTAGAAATATAATTTTTATCCTTCAAAAATATTTTTGATATTGATAAAATTCTTTAGTTATGATATATTTATATTACTTTATAATAGCTTTAATAGTCTATTAATATTTTAAGCATAGATAGTGAATATAGATATGTTAAAATATTACTATTATATAATAAAAATTTTATTAAAAATAATTTCCTATTAACTATGGAGTCTTCTTAGAGAAACTTTTAGCTTTGGCGTCCAGGTAGGCTAGATTTACCGTTCTTTAAATTGAGCTTATTTACGGTAATTGTGTACTATTATGCTAGTTTTGGATAATTACTTGTAATTTGTGTGCCATTTAATATATATATATATATATATATATATATATATATATATATTATCTGGTTAGGTACTTGTTCTAGTAAATTTTGGTATCTTATCTTTTAGTATGATATAACATCTATCACTTTAGGACATGAAATTAATTTGTGGAGCCTTATATTCATCCCTTTTAATTAAGATATGCAAATGGTTATTAAATTGTATTTTAGTTTCGTTTTAAGTTCAACATGTACTTTACTTCTGTCACTGATTGTGAATTTTGATTCTACTTTGGAATTGGTATGGTGTGGTTTGGGTTTTAGTTTTACAGTTGAGTATTGCTATATCTTGTTTTGATGATGATCAACTAACAACAAGGGAACAGGTCCCTGGGTCTTCATGAGTTCAGTACAGTTGTCACATATTTGTGCAGTTTTGTTTGTTAGTGTAATAAACTGCGCAGGTAAGCTGTGTACCAAACAGGACACTGGACCAATCAAAATTCTACCCTAACTATTATCCTATTATAAATAGAAAAGAA
>NW_025869235.1:0-4066 GCF_002878395.1 Capsicum annuum
AAAAAAAATATTACTAGGCCTATAATCTAGTTTAGATATACTAACATGCTAAAATTCAATTCAATGTGATAGAAATACATCAATATGCTCAATGTCAATATAAGGTGTCGATTTTAGTTAGATTAAGAATAATAATAAACCGTAGAACATGATTCATATTAGTAAATCCTAATTTTGTGCCTAGATGATTCATGTAACACATATTGCACATAACCCTAGGTTGTGCCTACCTATACCATTCACCGAGCATGTATATTTCCGCTCCTGAAGCAGTCCCCCAAATTTATTTATTACAACGATAATAATGTCTTTACAAAGTATTACAAATCAAATAAGAAAGCAAACTAAGCTAATACAATCTAGTTATATAACTATCCCGGCGATTCTTAGAAACCTCGTAATTGTCTATTTAAACTAGCGAGACAAGATATGATGGCAAGCTAATAGGAATATATAATAACAATATTGAATTATTCGTATAGACTTGGTTTCTTAAGGCTTTCACAACATGATGCAGTCAATACACATAGGGTATGAAAATTATATTGTTTCGAAAACTTACCAGTGAGCAACATCAAAAGAAATAATAAGAATAACAAAAGCCAGGCACTTGTAATAGTAAAAGATATTTTAGTAAGCCCCGAAGAACAGTAAAAGAAACCTCAAAAGTATCTAATTGCTTTTGTTTTAGAGAGTACTAGTAATAATTGTAATAGAACTTAAGAGCTTGTGAACTTGAGAAGTCAGAGGTTTTTCTATATAGAGAGAGTGTATAGGGAGTGAGAGAGGGTGACAAGAGATGTCCAGAATAATGAGAAAGGGCCTTCTTTTATAGTGAGCGGAGATAGTTGTTAAAAAGGAACAAAATAACTAAAAAAAATCAATTAACAAAAATATCATAGTCAATTAAGAGAAAGAAAATCCCACTAATGGTACTATTAAAAGAAAATAGAAAAATCAGTCTATTATATCAGTCAATTGAGATCAATCCGGAGTGAATAAATAGATAAAAAATTACCATAAATAGAAGAGTAAGAATATGTCCAATTTAAGTAAGAAGGAAAACTCAATTAACAAAATATGATGCAAATGAGCTTTACCATATATAATGGAGCAAAATTAATGGGAGTAGGGAATCATAAAGATTCGAGCAACATCCTGCTAACAAGTCAAGTTGTCATATGTGACGTTGTCATAAGTTCGAATTCAAGGATGGGAGCAGAAGACTCAAAACATCACATATTACCAAAATTCAGCAATTGCAATTCTAAACTCGTTTCAATAATAATTCAGCACAAAAAATTGCAAAAATATCAAAACCCAAATCACGCAATTTGAGTTAATCAACATCAGTGAACTTTGGCTTTTCATATATTATAGTCCATGAAGATTGTGAATCACAAAGAAATTAATCAAACACCCAAACCATACCTCGTGAAATCAAAATCTAAAATCTATTAAATCAAATCAAATAAAAGAGACGAGATGAGTGGAAGAACGAAATTAAAATTTAGACACATATTCGTAACACAGAATCAAACCTGATGATGGATTCTAAAGAATACATTGATCTTTGGCAAAAATCAAGCGGAGATATGGAGGTGAAAGGGCTGGTCGGCTCGATGACATTTGAGCAGCAACGAAAAGGATGGCGGCTGACTGGATCATTGAAGCCTTTGCCGACGAGTTTGGTTTGAGGATGCATGGTCGCGCGTCTCGCCGTCTGACGATGTGAGGTCTGTGATGGAGAGGACGATGTCGGTCAACTCATTGGGTTTGGAGATGGAGAAGGAAAGGCTGGTGGCGTTTGGCGGTTGAATGGAGGAAGCTCACCGGTGGTGGGGTTACGGAGGGACGGGTGGAGAAATGAAGTGGAAGAGAGAGAGAAGAGAGAGGAAGAGATGAAACAGCTGTTTTTGTGGAAGAATAAGAGTTAGGTTTTTCTTTTTGTTTAAAATGTAAAGAATAGAGTGGGTTGATTTCAGCCATTGGACCGATTTTGATCCATGGCTGAGATTAAAAGGATTGGGATCTTTTAAATTGTATTAAATATGACTAGAATTGTTATAAATTGGATAGAAAAAGGCTAGAATTTAAATAAATTTGGCAAATAAATTAAAATTGGTTGTTAATTAAATAATAGTTGGAATAATAATAGTAAATAATATAATAACAATAATAATAAATAAATAAATAATAATAAAATAATAAATAATAACAATGATATATAAATTATATATATATATATATATATAAATAATAAATAATAATAATAATAATATATAATAATAAATAATAACAATACATATAATAACAGGGTTGATAAATAATAATAATAAATAGTACTAAATAATTGAAAACTAGACATTGTATTTGCAAAAAATGTGAGTACGCACAGTTATGAATAATTTTAATAAAATTATGTAAATATTTTATTTGAGTTTTAAAATTTTAGAAAATGATATTGAAAATAATAAAATAATTTGTGTGCTTGTAAATTATGAATGTGACATGTCAGAAATCCGTTTGATGCAAGAAAAATATGTAAAAAAATACTAACATTTAAAATTAGTAAATTTATCTAAAATAACAACCTAGAGGAGTATCGGGCGGTCAAAATTGAGTGTCAACAGCTGCCCCTTCGTTGTTTGAGAATGATAAAATAATTGTCAAGCAACGAAAGTTGACGTAGTAGCTAATTTTGCCCGATCCACATGACGGTTTTCTAGGAAGAAGGCAACGGGAGGTGTTAAAAAATAGTGTGGCCGAGACTTTGGCTTTAAGTTACCTACATATCTCTATTTTTATGAGAATCAGGCCATGTGTAGTTCTAGATTTAGGAGTGAGCAGTACCCCTAAAGAATATTAATGACAAAGATTGGGGCGTCAAAAATGATATCATGGGTTGGTGAGACGGTTATAAAGTTTTATGGAGAAGTTTGAAAACTTTGAGGTTGGTGAGGTGATGGATGAGTTCATGTGGTGGATGGATAGATGGAGTAATATTCCAAAAACAGAAACAAAAATTATCTCTGTTTGTTATTCCTTCTCTATTACCTGCGTCTTTACATCACTCAATAACAAAGGTTAGGCATGTAAGAAATAAACAATTGATAAACATAATGTAAACGTGGAAATAGAGAAAGAGTAGCAGTTGTATCGTGGAATCGTGTGATCAGCTGATTGGCTTCTCATTGTGGGATCGGCTTTCGGGCTTCTCCATGTATTGGTCGTTTGGCTTCTCATTGTGGGATCAGCTTTCGGGCTTCTCCATGTATTGGCCGTTTGGCTTCTCATCGTGGGATCAACATTTAGGTTTCTTCATGTATCGTGAATTCGTGTGATCAAATTTTAGCTTCCCATCGTGGAATCGTGTGATCATCTTTTGGGGCTTCTCATTGTGGAATTGTGTGATCAGTTACTTGTTAGTCCTGCCATTTGTAGTTCATCTGGATAAAATGATTAGTATGGATAGGTATTTATAGAAGAATGAACAATGTAGTAAAAACAAGCAATTATGATAAGGGGATATAAGAAAGTGTATCTGTCATGAGAGAGCGATGCTTTATTCATATAGATTTGAAAAGATTGTGCTTAATCCACACCATATCCAGTAAAGCAGTAGCATTTAATAACGCCGAGGAAATTGTTCATAGCATGTTCAGTATTGGAAAATATATTTTCATTTTTGAGTAGACCGATTGATTTCCAGAGGACAAAGCTTAGCCTCAGGATGATTCTTGATGGAGTCGTGGTTAACTCCATTGAATTTCACAAATAATGCTTAGTTTGGACGATTTCTCAAGAGAGGGTAGTGCTTAACCCACTTGACTTTCCAAGAATAGTGCTTAGCCTTAGAGATTTTTAGATAGAGTAGTGCTTAACTCCATCGAGTTTATGAAACAATGCTTAGTTAGGACGATTTCTTAAGAGAGGGTAGTGTTTAACCCAACTAACTTTCAAGGACAATGCTTAGCCTCAGTCAGTTTCTGGAAAGAGGGCAGTGCTTAACCCACTTGACTTTCCAAGGACAGTGCTTAGCCTTAGAGAGTTTTAGATAGAGTAG
>NW_025869236.1:0-1174 GCF_002878395.1 Capsicum annuum
ATTTTCACAAAATCAAATATGCAAAAATCGTGGATTTTCACTAAGGGATCGTTTGGTAAAAGGGATAAGAAAAATAGTTTCGAGATAAAGTTTAGGATTAATTTTATTCTATGTTTGGTATAAGGTATTACTTAATCCCAAAATTATTTTATTACACCATTTGTACTAAAATGATGGGATTGCTATCCCACGGAGAGGGAGGAATAAAATAATTCCATTAAATATCACACCTTGGATGTCCTTACTTATCTCATTCGGTGTACCAAACGACCAACTCCTAAGAGAATTCAAAAAATAATAAAAAAGAATGTATACTTGAGATTTGAATTTAGAACTTTAAAGTGAATTTTGAACCTTCTAAATCATTGATCCTACTCATAATAGACTATTTAGGGGATTACAAAAAAAACTATATATCTACAAAGTTTGGCCAACCACTCTTTTTCATATTTCTCTTCTTTTTTTTTTTTTTCAACTTTTTCATTTTTGTTCACTTTTTTTGAATTTAACAACTCCTAATTAATCACAACTAACATATAAATTTTGTACTATGGCTAGGTCTGTCTGGTTGCTGCATATATTGAAGAATTGATGTCTAGCTATTTTTTTTTTCAATCCCCTAAACAATAGATTAGAGCAGGATCAATAGTCTAGGAGATTCAAAATTCACTTTAAAATTTTAAATTCAAATTTCAAGCATACATTTTTTTTTTAACTCTCTTAATGAAAATCCTCATTTTTTCATATATGGTTTTCTGAAAATATTTTTTAAAAAATTGAAATTTGAAAAATATCAAAAATTATTTTTATTCTTAAGTTATTCCAAAAAATTCAAAAACACCTTCAATTTATATTTATAATCAAACACAACTTTAATTTGTAAATATTACTTTTTATTCTGAAATAATTTTCTTATAGAATACCCTCACACAACTATTGTTGGGTGAGCCTCACCCATATTAAAATTTTCCTACTCCTTATATCTGAAATTTACTGCTTATGCTAAAGAGCTCCACTTCGTGGTCCTGTCGTCTCATGGTAATCATGAACTATCGCATATGTACTGTGCATTGACCTGATAATTACAATCTTCAGTGTTGGCCTCTAGCAACTGTTTATCAAATAGATACTGTAGCCTCGAGTATATGTCACAATTTTTCAACCTATTTACGAA
>NW_025869237.1:0-1473 GCF_002878395.1 Capsicum annuum
GTTGAGCCTCTGTAGTTTTGTACGCTGCTTTACAATGGGAACTGAAGATTAAACATTGTTTGACATTGATGGGGTAGGAAGAATAAGGTGTATGAAAATGGATGGATCCACTTTCGTGCGTGAGAGTTATGTATTACTGATCAGGTTACTGTGACAACACACATAAAGTACAATGATTTTGTGAATGCAGTTTTTACCAATAAGGCATTGATCCTTCAAACAAGATCATGCATTTTATAGTTAAGTTTTATAGGTGCGAACAGATAAGGCCGAAGGGTTCCATGTAATGCCCCGCACTTGCCTAAGCTAGAAAATGAACCGTTGTTCATATATGTGAAAACCCCAATTTCGTAAGCCATATTTGGGCACCTAAATTACCAAGAGTACCTTAGTTATAAGAGAGCTTATGATGTGTTAAGTGTAGTTGTATGAGTCACTTAAGGTAGTACAAGCTAAAAGTTTCGAAATCCATCAAGTTTTAGTGTTTGAAATCGCAAGGGTCATCTTTGAATGAGCTTAACTTGATAAATATGTGGTATTTTTGCATATTTCTACCTACAAAATTATAGAAAATCAAATTAGCTTTCCAACGATACCAATTTCACCAAAATCTGATACACGTGCTAGGAGTTATGGCTTTGCGAAGTAGAGTGCGTCGCCTAACCAATCGCACATGACCACTGGAAAGCATATGCGATAGCATATGCGGAGCCTATGTAAATATATGAGATATCATATGTGGCGCATATCTTATGGTTTCAAGTGACTTAAACACTCCGTTTTTGGGTTATTTTGAGGGCAATTAAGTCTTTTGGCACTCCTTACACATCCCTAAACTTACACTTACGAATTTAATAGATTCTAAACACATCATAACCTTATTATCAGTCTAAGTTCATCATCCAACAGCACTAAAGGAGAAATACAACTAGGGTTACACAATCAACATTGAGGATCTAATCTTTCAACGAATTCCTTACCATAAAGGTATGTGGGGTTATGAACAAAAACACCCTTTCGTTCTTGTGCCCAAAGTTTGTATTATTTTACAAAGATACATGATTTTTACATGTTTTATCATGAATTTGAAGTGATAAATCTTATCTTATGTTGTTGTTTAAGATACTATGATTATTTTGAATGTTTAGAAAATAAACTCCATGAGTTTGAGATTATTGTTATGATTAGAGGCTGAAATTTTTCAGATTTCCATATAAATTATGCATGCTTGTGATATAAAGCATAAATGTTTAAATATTTTGATTAAGTATCGCTATAAGGGTCATTAACCCACATTGAGATTGTTGTTTTGAGAATTTATGTGCTACATGCACCCATGTTTAGACTATTTTTGATGAACTATAGAAAGATTTGACCTTTTGATCACAACAGAGTTAAAATCCACTTTATGAAACGAGTTACGAATTTTATCATTTATTTAACTTAAGAAATATGAGATTACCCTTAAAGTAG
>NW_025869238.1:0-4100 GCF_002878395.1 Capsicum annuum
GCTTCACTAGTTAGAAGACTGCATGAGGACAACCTTAATTCAATTACAGACCTTGCTCTTCTTGGTACGGGAGACTTACCAATTGTGCAGTTATGCATCAGAGGCTGAGAGAGAGTAACTGACAAGGGAATTAAGTCTTTATTTCATACAGGTAGAAAAATTTGCAAGGCGTTATTAGTGTTGGATGGTGGTTACATTCCCAAAATAGCTGATGCAACTATTTTTACCAATATATCTGCTGCTAAGGCATTATCTGATTTATCTTTAAGATTCTGTGATGAGGTCACTGATACTGCAGTACAGATGCTGATGGATAGACCAAAGCACAACTGTAGTCGACTGCAAAGACTTGTTCTTTGCAATTGTCGAGGTCTGTCTGCTGATGCTACCTTTGCCCCAGCACGCTTTCCGTGGTTTGCTCTGGCTCTGTGTTGAACTTTCTCGCATAGTCGATAAGAGAGAAAATCTCGATGCAATCAGCAAGGCGCTACCCAGGCTTGTTGTGTGCGGTGTTGGCTGCGAATTTGGGTGCTGTGATGGCTGGCAATGGCACAAAATTCGATGACTGAAACTTATTTTTTAGGCATTATCGTGTTTTATTTGCTCTATGTTGTAATGAACCTTTTGAATATCAAATGCCTTTTTTTTTTTACCTGCCATTGTAATTTCTCATTAAGTATCAATTCATTGCTACTAGTATCAAGTGGCATCACCACCTGGACACACACCACTACTAGCTATATGTGAAACACAAAACACCTAATGTTGTTATTTTTACTCTCTTACCCTACTATGGATTACCACCAATTTCAATTAGCAGGTGCATCAGCTACTTATCTGCCCAACTCCTTTTCCTCCTCCTTAGGTTTCTATTCACCACATTCTCCATCTGGCCCTCTTATCTCTTCCCTCTCTGAGCTTTGGTTATGGAAGAAGGAACCGATCATCCCCAAGCTCAAGCAATTCCTTTCCCGATCAAGCCATCTACTCCACATGACATATTTAAGACCATAAGATTAAATGATATTTTTGTACATTTGACGTAACTTTATTTTAAGACTACAAGATTCAAAAGGCTTCTTTATTTTCTTAAATTTCGTGTCAAGTCAATTTTTTTGTAAATAGGGGGAGTAGAAGAATGAGTTAAATTTGGTATCAACATGTGTGCTTCATTGTGATTACAATTAAATAAATAATGGCATTTGATATTTTGCATTCTGTCTTTCATCACTATCCCAACGAGCAACAACAATTTACTTAGATTAACTTGAGAATTTGTGTTGCCGTTGTAGAAGCATTACTAATGACATGTTGTGCTCTTAAATGCGAAAAGACACTGCAAGTTTTATTACGCCGACACCTCAATGGTAAGTCCGCAACACTTCCAAAGGTCATTTTGAATTAACTTTTAACATTTGACTTATGTCAAAAGTCATTAGTTAGAAAAACAAAGTTCTTTTATTTATTTATTTATTTTTGTTTTTCATCGTCCCAAAATAATGCTATTTTACTATAATTAAAAAAACGTTAATTTTAATTTTTTTTTACTCTTAATAAAATAATTTTGATAATAAATTTCAAAAGTATTCTTTTAAACACCATGTCACATTAAAGTATGTGACGTGAAATGAGACGTCGATAACACTAATTATAATCTAATGCAATGTGAGTCCTTACACTCTTCCTCTTCTAGGTTTCTACTACTTTGCTATTCTCAATTCTGCCCACATTTTATTGTCCTCTTCTCCTTTTATTTGCTTTTTTTTCCTTAGTACTATGCGTTGATATCTTTCATCTAAATACTCTCTACAACCTCTTGGAAAGATGGAGGCTATTTTTTTCCTCTATATGTCGAATTTTTACAAGGTATTCTTTTGTTTACTTCTTTTTTTCTTTAATTATGATTCTTTGTTTCTTTTTTAGTTCTAATATTGTTGCCTTTAATTACTTCGGGGTTGTTTTGTTGGTTAACAAGCTATTAAAATTTTGTTTAGTTGGTCAACAAGTTACTCAAGGATTAATTATCCTAGTATTAGTTATCCTACCCTCAAGTGTGATAAAAAAAACACTTATAATCCCAGATTAACTAATTATTGTACGAGTTATCCATGCATTTTATTGCAACCCAACATGGATAAGCTCATCCTAAAGTTAATATTAGGATTAGTTATGGTAACACCCTAACTCAGGATAAGGAGTTCCACATCGGCAAAACACATGAGAGATTCTGGATATATAAGTAAATAGGTCTTTCACTTTAGTGATCTGTTTTAAAGTCATGCGGATCTAAGCCTAGAGCGGACAATATCACTATTGGGCTCGGTCATTACAAATAAGGAGTCCCACATCGGCAAAACACGGGAGAAATGCTGGGTATATAACTAAACAAACCTTTCACACTAATAACGAATTTTTAAGCGGTACGTGTCTAAGCCAAGAAGCCCAGAACGGACTATATCACTAGTGGGATGGGCCGTTATAGTTATCCTTTATTCCTTGTACCAAACAAGCCCCGAAGGTGGGATAAAAATAATACTACTTTTCGGGATAACTAATCTCGGTATGAGCTATCCCATGCATTTATCCCAACCAAACATGGCAAAAGCTCATCGTAAAATTAATTCCAACATTAGTTATCCCTTATCCTTAGTATCAAACGAGCCCTTGTAGTTGCATGTGTGTAATTTTTCTTTCATTCCTTCTATTAACTCTTAATTTCATGAGAATTAATAGTTAAATTTATATTACCATTTTATTTGATTTGTCGGAATGGATTACTCTTTGTCGTGGCATACTCTCCAACCTGATTTTGTGAGTGAATATAATAATTGTTGATTCTTTTTTAACATTTTGTTCATATTCTTTTGCTTAAATCTTTTGTTATTTTAGTTTTCTTTGTTTTGAAGTGGTACTTAGTCCTCAGTGGTAGGTTGTTTGACCTATATTGCTCAGACTTTTCAAAAATGTCAACTGGTGCAGCATTGAAAGTGAAGAGTTCTTGTAACATAGTGTCGGATAATTCATCCAATCCAAGGATAGCTATAATGTCCTGAAATTCTTTGTAACGTAGTAAAGTTTGCTTAACTCGTTGGGTGGTTTCGTAATGTTCCTCACCAACGATCCGAGGTTGAAGTGCAGGCGAGTTGCAGCCTGCAATCTGAATTGAGGACAGGTTTTTGGGGCTAGCTCACCCTCGCAGGATTGCGACCCTTTGTCCCGGCCATTGTAGCATGTGTGTCGCTGTATTGGTGATTAACTAATTAATATCTTCCAGTTTCTTATTTCAAGTGAACTCTCGAACTAATTTGTCAATGGGGCAATCAGTCTTTGGATTTTTAGACCACTAATAGAAAATTTTTGATGTGGAAATTTTAATGGCTAATACCTAGAGGCGATATGTATAGTTTGGAATCACCTTTGTACTCTTGAATTTTTTGAATTTGTGTGGATAATGAGTGCGAATAAAATCTATAGGTGTGTTAATGGAGGTATGAGATGCATCCTACTTTGGAATTTTGTGAAACTAGGAGACTGGCTATGATACATGGATGGGCTAGTGTGATTAAATAAATCATCCTTATTTAATTTAGCAAGGTAATACCATATTTACCAATAGAAAGAAGGGAACAGTTAAAAATAGTGAAAACACAACTTTATTTTTTGATAACCGTGGTGTCCGGGTCAACTTACGTGCATCTCAACTAATTCCACAGGATACCTGCACCATAGTGAATACACAACTAAAGATAAGTAAACCATTTAGGCGCATGTGTATCGTTAATCGCCAACTCTAATCCATTTTATTTTCTTTTGCTGAATTAGTGGTCATGTTAGTCAATACCTCTCCTATTCTACTGATTTTTACCCTTCTTTTGAAAAACAAAGTAGTACAAAATGGCTAAGCTAATAATGTTACTTCTACTGCTTCACTGCCAAATTGGATAGCCAAACAAAACTAGGGAAAGAGAGAGAAGAAGAGAAAGAAGAGAATGAGTGATGCTTTTACTGCTTCCGTGCTAGAGTGCATAAGAGCTTTAGTCAAAGCAAAGAGAAGAAGAGATTTTGATCAGCATGTTAACAGCAATTGTCTCCTAATCATG
>NW_025869239.1:0-1453 GCF_002878395.1 Capsicum annuum
TCCACATGAACAAGAGTAGCCCAATCATGAAATTCATAAGGAAATCCATAAACTTAAACTTTGAAAAGAGATTCTTGGGCTTCATGGACGGAAGGAGTCCATGAATGAATACTATGCATACCTTGGTTCGTGGTTTTGCGAAGATTGACGGAGTAAATTCTTGATTCTGAATCTTCTATGGAAAGCCCTAGGTTGTTCTTGAGAGGTTTTTGAGAGAAGAGAGTGTATTTTGGGTGAAAAGTGGCTGAATCACGTGTTAAAGAGTTTAAATAGGGGTGGAAAATTGACCCTTTTAACCCTAGACGCGTCTTGTAATTTCAGTAAAAATTTCCCGAATTGGACCCCTGGCACGACGCGGTGCTATCGTACCGTGTCACTGAAATTTGACAATTGGGAAACTAAGGGATGACGCGACGCGGAGCCATCACGTTACCCCTTCTTTTGCAACCTGGAACTTTGGGGCGATGTGAAGGAAATCGCACTGAGACACTGGAAAAGGACAATTGCTATTAATACTTGTGGCGCGGTGCGCCACTGACCAGTATGACGTTGTTTTACGATGAAAACTTAAAATAGTCGTAACTTCTGACCCGGTTATCGGATTTGGACAAATCTTATATCAATGAAAAGCTTATTGAATTTCCCACAGGACAAAAAATGAAAATCTTGAAAATTCCTTATGGAATAACCATCATTAAATTTAGAAGCTAATACTAGACATTCTTAAGATAAAATTAGCTAGGAAAAAATACGGGGTATTACAATATCTCCCCCTTGAGAACATTCGTCCTCAAATGAGACTGACTGAGAGGGGAAGAAAACAACTGATGTGTATACTAAACATGAATAATTGGAACATGATCTCATGACTGACAGGACTGATAAACTGAACATATAATACTGAACATGCATATCTGATGCATGTATAACTGATTCATGAATGCATAACTAAGTGTTCTGAAGAACTAAGTTTCTCACAATGAGAATGCATGTCTGATGTATAATTATATAACTGAACTGATACATTAGTGCATGACTGAATATGCAATGGTACTTGATACCAAGTTTATAATGGGAACATGAGCATGAAACTGCATACCAAGTTTGTGATGAACACTGAACATGAAACTGAGTAACCTTAAAGAGAACTGTTACCTTGAGCTTGATTTGAGTTGGCGAAGAAGAGGTGAGGATACTTGGTATGCATGTCTGTCTCTGCTTCCTAAGTAGCTCCCTCGACGGACTGATTTTGCCAAAGAACCTTAACTAGAAGGACTTCTTTGTTCCTCAATCTACGAGTCTGATAGTCTAAGATTTTGACTGGAATCTCTTCATAAGAGAGAATGTTCTGAACATCAATGCTTTGAATAGGGACTACAACTGATGGGTCACCTATGCACTTCTTGATCAAAGAGACATGAAAGACTGGATGAACTGAGGCTAGATTTGAAGG
>NW_025869240.1:0-4244 GCF_002878395.1 Capsicum annuum
CCCCATGTTCTAAGCCAAGAACAAACAACACAAGTGAATCCACACTTGGTGTTCACCTAATTTCGGGTTGCTTCTAAAAGAAAGAGAGAACTTGTTTTTCAAAGTGTCTTATGACTTACAATATGATGAAAAAAATACTAATGAAACCCAAAGAGGTTCTATTTATAGCTATTACAAAATAGAAGCTAAAATATCCAAAATGCCTTTTAAGAGCTAGGCGCCCTTCAAGTGTATTTTATGGGCTGCCTTGTTGAGTTCCAAGGCTCCTCTTTAGACTATAAGTGTGAGATTAGGGTTAGTTTGGTGTATTTTAAGTCCTTCACTCGCACACTCCAAGTCTCGAGTTTATTACACTCTTACATGCATCCATCTTCATGGTCGTACTTGTATCAGGGTCTATTTACCTTGTAAGGTGAAATCACAATTTTATCTTTCACTTTAGCATGTAACCAAATAACGTTAGCTTTTAATGAAAAAGATAATCACCTGTGTTTACCTTTTCTGTTTTGATATTATTCAATTTTTATATGTCCCTTTGAATTTTTTAATAATAAAAACTTGCGCTTTAGGATCCAGACTCTATAATAATGATACAAAGCATGAGATGCCATGTAAATCTAACTTGGAAATTAGAAATCTACAAAAATATTTTTGTTATAAATGTATTTACATTATAGTGAATGTCCATTAAGATCTATCAAGATCTACTTTAATATCTATTAGGATTTGAAGCATCCTTCTTTTACTCAGACTAGGAGTAAATTTACCCCTATAAATAGAGGGGTTTTGTTCATTGTATTGAATATGATATAATCTCTCATCCCTCAAGATAAGAAACAAGAATTACTTTCTCTTCTCTCTCTACTCTTGTTCCTTATTCTTTCTTGCTTTATAACATGTTATCAGTACAATGTCTCTTACCAATTAAGATATATACGAAGTCTCTTACCAATTAAGATCTTTTCATACGTGGCTACACAAGTTTTTGAGTCTCTAACTAATTTATGTTATCTGTACGAGACTCTGCCAAACAAGGTGAGATTATAAATCCGAAGGATTTCAAAGTTAGTAATTCTTTATGTTATCTTTCTTTTGCTACTACTGATATAATTATTATTGAATTTGAGGAAAAATAATTGGGTTTGAACCATTTATATTTTAAATTTATTCCTCAAAATAATATTATATTATCAAAAAGAATGATAATATGTTGGGTTCAAGTCCCATCAATTCATGCCTAAGATGCTTTTATATGGATAAGATGTTGAGTTTGAATCTCAATACACCATATTGATGATATTATGATGGCTAAGGCAAAATAATGGGTTTTTAATAAAAATTCATGAAATTCGACCCATTGAATGTACTCCATTCCATGAAGTGAATGTGGTAGCAATATATGATAAGTGTGAAATATGACAACTTACTTCATTCTTGAGGTGTATTTAATAGCAGTGCATAATATGTCTAAAAGAAGAAAAGTGATTAAATGCACGAATATACGTGTAGAGGGACAATATGATAATAATCATAAAAAATGATGATATTTTCACACGCTTATATGATTATAAGATATACTAGAGAAGAATTCTCTACATCATATTTATGCCTCAATTTGCTTCTGAAGTAGCAAAATCATGAAAGAGGTTATAAGCTATTATAATTTGATAGGCTTAAGACATGATTATATTCAATTCCTGGAGAATGAGAAACTTATTAATACAAACGTGCACTTGATCACAACTCACCTCCGAAAGAGGTTGAATAATTTTAAAATCTACTTCTAAAGTAGTAATCTGAAATTTATTCATGTAATAGTAAATCTGAAATTTACTAAAGAAAAAGTACATGTTATGGTAAACTTGGAGTGTACTAGAATAAAAGTTGATAAATTGATATGAACGATGGTGGCATCTCGAAGATGTGCATGTATTGAAGAACGAGAAGATTCTTCAAGAATTGTTTATGTCATTTGTTCTCATGACAAGTTGGTTAGACCAACTAATATTGGGATTGGATCCCTTCAAATCTAAAAATTATAAAAGGTGAATAAAGGCCCGTTCACCTATCATATGATATGTTGAAAAGATGCATCAATAAGATGATCACATGTACATTTATGGTCAACCTACGTTTGATATTCATAAAATTACTTGTTCAATATAAATTGAGCATAATTTTCAAATTGTATAATCAAGATAATTCATCTTGATGATGATGGTTTAGCATTGAATGTTTTTGATAAATATCTAAACCATTGTTAATGAGAACAAAACTTAATGTATTGGTCTGAAATATGATATATTGCAATAGCATTTGTATGCATTAGACCAATAAATTATGATTATTTCTTCCCTCTCAATTGTTTCAAGGTCGAGAACTAATTATTTCATCTAATAATTTTGATGTGTGGTATACGATTAATGAATATACCATAATGCATAACGATGGATTCCTCAAAGAAGTAGAGGATGTATGTTAGTTTTCCTAACATAAGGGGGAGATTATAAGAACTATGAAATATGTTAGAAATTATTACCATATCCTCATCCAAAAGATAATTCAAGTCAAATACTGAAAGCATCTCATATTAAGCGCAAGTGCTCTTATTTTGTGTTCCTAAAGGAAAAAGTTTATGCATGCGTGAAGCGTGGTAGACTGATCGGTTCCAAATGAAATCGTCCTTGAAAAATAAGGAGAAAATAATCATAATAAGAAGGCAATGATCTTTTGAAGAGCCTGCGATATACCACTTCATGAAACCTTATGAGAGGTTTATTTACCTGAAAATAATAAAGTGATGAAATCTCAAATGTTATGTCGCATTGTGAACCGATACAAAATGATATATCATCAATATCTTTGACTTAATATTGGCACAATATTGTGAAAGATTACGAGGATCTGAATACTATATTTATTTAAGTATGCTGACGTAGAAATATTTATCAAGAGACATGAAAGGATGCATTTTTATAAGCGTAAAACTTATTTGATTTGCAGTCCAAACACTTGAAGATGTCACTCATGAAATGTTGAATATTGTCACTTGACAAAACTTATGTGAAAACTTTTAAGGATTCAAACTGCTTGAAGCATATAAAAGTTTCTGGGAAACTTATTTATAATCCTTATATTGTATAAGCTTATTTCTTGAACATCATTGGAACTCTTGGAGAGTTTCAAAGCAATAGATTATTTGTTGAATTTGAAATATATCGAATTGGTTTGGTTATGAAGTATTATATCTTAGTGAAATTGATGCACTCATGTATCTTGCAAATAATACAAGGCCTATAGTCTTTTCAGTCAATTTGTTAGCAAGGTATATTTTTGCTCCTACTATGGGACATCAAAATGGGATAAAACACATGATCTTGTTTTATTTTAAAGATTGCAGTCCCTATCTTATTGGTCATACTGATGTTGGGTACTTATCTAACCCGCATAAAGCTTGGTCTCAAATAGGCTATGTGTTTATATGTGGTGGTACTGCCATATCTTAGAGAAATACAAAGCAGTCTATCGTAGCCACTTCATCGAATCATGCTGAGATAATAGCTATTTATGAAGCAAGCCGAGAATGTGTATGGTTGAGGTCCATGATACATCTCATTCGAGAAAAATGTGGTGTGAAATATGACAATCTACCTACAATTTTATACTGAGATAATTCAGCATACATAGCACATCTTCAGGGAGGATTCATAAATAGAGATAGAACGAAGCATATTTTGCCAAAGCTTTTCTACATACATGAGCTACAAAAGAATGATGATATTAACGTGCAACAGATTCATTCAACAGACAATGTGACTGATTTATTCACCAAATCTTCTCTAATTGCAACTTTCAAGAAGATGTTGCACAAGATCGGGATGTAAAAGTTTAAGAATGTTCTCATTAGGGGGAGAAAATACGCTCTGTACTCTTTTTCCCTTTCAAGGTTTTATCCTACCGGGTTTTCCTTGTAAGGTTTTTAATGAGGCAGCCTATACGTATATTGTTAGAGATGTGTACTCTTTTTCCTTCACTAGATTTTTTTTTCCACTAGATTTTTTCTACTAAGGTTTTAACGAGTCACATTATCTATCTAGACATTCAAGGGGGAGTGTTATAAATGTATTTACATTATAGTGAATGTCTATCAAGATCTACTTTGATATCTATTAGGATTTGAAGCATCCTTCTTTTACTCAGACTAGGAGTAAATTTCCCCTATAAATAGAGAGGTTTTATTCATT
>NW_025869241.1:0-7844 GCF_002878395.1 Capsicum annuum
AAAATTTTGTCCCGACCATTATTCAAAAAGAATGAAATAGAAGGAAGGAGGGAAACCAAGTCTTGACTTTGGATATCATACTCATCCCCAGTTATGAGGGAATCAAGTCACAGGTATCCCCAAGGACTGAAAGAAGAGGGACTATACCAAGTTGGAGAGTCGAGCGAGGTTCTATCGACGTTCCGATCTACGGCTCTGTCATTACATCAAAAATAATAATTACAAGTTAAAACATAAATAAAATTACTAAAGTACTATCTATGTGGCTTCTTTTGGACTCTTGACTTAAGTTTCATCACCCTAATCTTCAGGCGGTCTCCTGACTTGCAATTTCTTCAACTTGTTGCCTGACTTTCAATTTCTTCACCCTGTTATCCAGGTGGGCTCCTGACTTGCTATTTTTCAATTTGTTGACCTTCAATTTCTTCACCTTGTTGTTTGACTTTCCATTTATTCGCCCTGTGCTTCGGGCGGTCTCCAATGTTGCTTGAATTATCAAAACAAGGAAGTGCATCTCTTTACAAATATCGCTTAAATTACCCAAACAAGGAAGTTCGTCTCCTTACAAATGTCGGTTGAATTACCCAAACAAGAAAGTGCATCTCCTTATAAATGCTACTTGAATTACCGAAATAAGAAAGTGTGTTTTCTTGCCAATGCCGCTTGAATTACCCAAATAAGGAAGTGCATCTCCTTATAAATGCCCGTTGAATTACCCAAACAAGGAAGTGCGTCTCCTTACAAATGCCGCTTGAATTACCAAAATAAGGAAGTGCGTCTCTTTACCAATGCCGGTTGAATTACCCAAACAAGGAAGTACATCTCCTTACAAATACTGCTTGAATTACATAAATAAGAAAATACGTCTCCTTACAAATGCCACTTGAATTAACCAAACAAGGAAGTGCGTCTCCTTACCAATATTGCTTGAAATGTCCAAACAAGGAAGTGCGTCCCCTTACAAATACCACTTGAATGACCAAACAAGGAAGTGCGTCTCCTAAAAAATGTCTCTTGAATTAACAAAACAAGAAAGTGTGTCTCTTTACTAATGCCGCTTGAATTACCCAAACAAGGAAGTGCATCTCCTTACAAATGCCGCTTGGATTACACAAATAAGGAAATGCATTTCCTTACAAATGCCACTTAAATTAACCAAACAAAGAAGTGCATCTCCTTACAAATGTTGCTTGAAATTTCCAAACAAAAAAGTGCGTCCCCTTACAAATACCACTTGAATTACCAAAACAAGGAAGTGCATCTCCTTACAAATGTTTCTTGAATTATCCAAACAAGGAAGTATGTCTCCTAGAGATATTGGATGATGAGTTTTCTCATGGTTTTGATTACCAATCCCGTGCCACAATATTGTCTCCTGCATTTGTGGAAGTGAGGAATTGCTACTTTTCATGTTTAGGCTTTGAAATCCTTGATTCGAAGGTAACATGTATTCCTGTTTCATACAAAGAAAACTTGTTAGTTTAAAACTATGGTGGCTGATTTATGGCTTTGGCTTTTGTGGCAATCTCTCTTGCCCCTGTCACATTAATCTTTCTTTCAACATTAGCATATGTCATTGACTCGCTGCATAATTGATCCGAGCTCAGATTATTAAGAGTGACTCTGAAACAAACACAGTATTTCTGGTTTGCCATGCTTCTCAGATAAATCGTTTGAACCTTGATATTTCCATAAGTTCTCAGACTTGTCTGTTGACAAAACTTTTAGCATGCCTTGTTTTGGCTCACAATCATGTCTCTTTCATGTGTTGGCCTTTTGTCTTGCTTTGTGTAATTGAAGAAACTGGTATCCAGTTTTAAAATCTTTTTTCACTTGTTTTGATATGGACTTGACTCAAAGACAAGAGAAAAATGACAATGACTTTTATTTGGACAACTGACTCAAGAAAACAAAATAAAAATAAAGAGAAGAAAGAAAAGACAATGAATGTCCCCATTTGAAATAAAGAAATGAAAAATTTATCTTGAAATGACAGTCAACTCTAATGATTATGTCATGTATATCGGATTAAACTACCTGATCTTTCCTTCCAAAACTCTCATAAATTTTTATTGAGTTAATGACCCTGAACTAGAGTTGCTTCCTTGGGCCAATTACATTTGGAGATCTCGTTCGGCTAGTGGCGCCCTAGAGGGTTTTCGCTAAAAAGCCTCTCTCATTCTCTTTCTCTCAGCTCAACATCGCCTGATGGTGCCCGTGTGGGTTTTTAACGATAAGGCTCTCTCATTTTTATTTCTCTCAACTTACCATCGTCTTACGGTGCCCGAAAGGGTTTTCACCAATAAGACTCTCTTATTTTTATTTCTCTCATGATTTTTTTTATGCTGAGGAAGACAAGTAGTACCCAAAATGCATCATCATATCCATTTCATGCTTAAGCCTTAACATTCTCAAATATTGATCTGAAGGTCTTTTTTTGGTTGTAACTTGGATTTTGGACAAGGTTAGAAAGAAGGGATGACATGAGGCTCAAACGACACTTGAAGTGAGGTGGGACTTACAACTTTTGGAATCAACTCAAATAATGAAGATTAACTCATGCACCAGTTTCTTTTGACTGGCAAATTCTAAATTATTTATTTGGTTGGATCGAGCCCAGAATAGGGCAGCCTACGTATCTCACCCCCGAAAGAGGAGAATCAGGTCACGCGTAGTTCTGGCATCTTGTTCTTTTGATTGATTCTGATTTCGTTGTTTTTCTCTTTTATTGACTCTTTTTCTCTTTTTTTCTGACTCTATTTTTCTTGACATTCTTCTCTTTTCTTTCTTTTTTGGACACATTTTTTTCTGACACTATTTTTTGCTCGACACTTTTCTTTTGAGCTTTGCTGACTCTATCTTGATTCCAAAAGAGGTGTATGAAAGAAAATAACACTAAGGCTCAAATGAGGTACAAAAAGGATGACACAATGTATGGATATCAGAATGGAATGCCTTCGTCATATCAATCCTTAAAAATGTCAGCACACATCGTGCAATATGAAAGTAAAAGATGAAGATCATTTGTGACACTTTCACAATACTAACTTTAACTGAGCATGTGCGCCACTACTTCTTTTGGGCTTGTTAAATATACAACTTCACCTGTGTTATAGATCCCTCACATCGACTGACCCATGCTTTTGTGGAGCTGATTTTTCTGTTCCTCGGAATCACACATCCGCTATTTGACCTAATTGAGCTATGTTTTTCAATTGATGAGCAAGTTATTCTTGTGATTCTCAAAATAATTATCTTAATTTTTAAAGAAGGCTTGAACTTGTGAGCAAATGTCTTAGCACTCTCTTATTTTCTCAGATGCTTTCTTTTCTAACTTTAACCCTTTGATTCAATGTTCATGCTTAAACTGGATTTTAAGATCTGACTGAAAATTTTACTAGCATGCCATATCACTAGAGTCAACATAAAATGTACTATGTAAAGAAAACAATCAAACAACACATATTTAAAACACAAAGAAAAATGGGACACTTTATTTAGTTGAAACAAAAGATAGAAGGGTTTGAACATAAACGACAAAAGGACAAAATAAGATAGATCCCAAACTATAACCCTGAAATAATTCAGACAACAGAAAATAGAATAAAACAAGCTACCAGACCTCTCTCTAGTAGGGAGAGGGGTGACTTCTCAATTGCTCAGCCTGAAATCTTAGCCACTGGTTTGCATATCAGCATAACTAGAACTTTCCTCGTTGTCAATGTTCTGCACCATAATTGATTTATCTTGAATCATCTTTTCAATTTCTCTTTTCAAAGCACGACAATATTCAATACTGTGACCCTGAACATCAGAATGATATGCACCTCGTACATTAGGATCAAAGCTTCTTGAATGCGGGTCAGGAGTATACCTAAGGAGAGGAGTGATTATACCCCACTGTACCAATCTCTGGAATAAACTGGAATATGACTCTCCAATTGGTGTGAAGCTATCCCTCAGCTTCTGCCTCATTTCATTATTTGGTTTGGACCAAAAATCTGGCCTAGAAGGGCTTCGGTATATTTGTGAAGTTTGAGGAAGACTCTGAGGAGTTGGTGCACGCCGTTGTGGGTAAGAAGAGAATTGACCATAGGGTTGTGCATTGTATATTGGATATGGAGGTAGGAGAATATAGTATAATGGATTTTGGGAAAGATTTTGTGGAGCTTGGGCATAAACTTGGGTTTGAGCCTGTGGGTAACGATAGTATGGTCCTCTTGCCCGTACCTGTTGTCCAACTACAATGGCAGATGCATATTCCTCATACTTCTTCCCTCCGATACTTCCCAAACCTTTTTGAATTTCTTGAGTAGTCACTTTCAATGTTGCAAAACTCACAATGCGACCGGTCTTAATTCCATCCCCTACCATCTCTCCCATTTTGAGGACCTCAACAAATGTCTTGCCTAATACAGGTAGTAAGTGTTGATAATATGTTTTATTCTGCGCTTGAATAAACACCTCCACTATCTTACTTTTCTTTATTGGCGGTTTCACCCTAGCAGCTTGTTCACGCCATCTAATCGCATACTTTCTGAAAGTTTCAGTATTCTTTTTCTTCATATTTGCTAGGGACTTCTCATTAGGAATCAACTCCATATTGTATTGAAATTGTTGCACGAATTCATTAGCCAGGTCATCCCAACTATTCCACTTGTTGATGTCTTGGTCAACAAACAATTTCGAAGCTAGACCTGAAAAACTATCCCCGAAATAAGCCATGAGTAGTTCTTCCTTCCCTCCAGTGCCTCTTAATTGGTTACAATATCCGTCATATTTCTCAAACTTTGAAATTTTAAAACCAAAAGGAAGATGAACCCATGGAAATATGCACAGATCTTTTTATGAGACACTTTTGTACCCCCCAAGTCCCTGGAGGTCTTTCATAGCCAGTTCCAAACTTCTCAATTTTCTGGTCATTTCCTCTTCTTCTTCTGTTATAACAGGCTTCTCAGTGTTAAGAGGAAATTCAAGCGGGTGAGTGTATCCATAAGGATTAGTCGACTTAAATATGGGCTCAATAACATGATATTGATCAGTAAAAATATTCAATACAAGCTCTCTTGCACAGTGAGGAGGCACAACTTGTAAATAAACCTCAAAAGTAGGAGCTTTGGGTGGGGATGGTGCTACAAAAACATTAATAGTGGGTGGAGCCGAACATATGGTACCTTTGTGTTGAAGAGTGAGGAAAATAATATTGGAAGGGTTTGGATAATGTTGCCCCGGAGTAGATCCTGATGCATATGGTAACGTGTCAACAACAATAGGAAATTGTGCACGTGACATTAGAGGCAAGCTAGAAATATATTCCAGATTATCAGTGGGAAATGGAGGAGGCGGCAACCCATTAGCCCAAGCTCGATGCATTTCTATCATTTGCTACCTTGATTTCTGAATCTCTTCATTAGCTTCCAAATTTTCATTACCCGAACTCCTTATCTGATCAGTGACAACAAACTCGATACCCTTGTTGGCCATAACTTTCTCTGTGACTTGGTGCAATATGGAGGATCAGCCAAAATGCCACAAACCAACCACCTTAAACTAACTGAACAAGAGATAGCAAATGCGTTAGAATTCAACACTTTTTTTTCAAAATCTTTTTTTTAAAAGGTTACCGAACCCAAGAGGGGCGCCTACGTATCTCACTTCTGAGAGAGGAGAATCAGGTGTGCGTAGTTCGTGAAGTCTTGCCAAAATGGCCAAATAAAATCTTTTTCTTTTTTTTCTTTTTCTTGAAACTTTAAAACAAAAAGGAAATAGCAAATTGTCAAAAGAATTGACGAAAATCTTTTTGCATTTTTCAAGTTTAAACTCCCTATACAAAATGAAATCTATGATTACCAAAGAAAAATCTTTTTGAGTTTTTGATTTTTAATTTCATATGAAAATAAAACTTGAACCTATTAAAGAAAATTTTGTTTTGTAGTTTTCTTTTAAAGATGTATATGAAACACCTACTCTAATAAAGAGCGAAGAAAATCTTCTTTTTTTGAATTTTTCAAATAAGATCCCCGAACCAATAATAGGCTGCCTACGTATTTCACTCCCGGAAGAGGAGAATCAGGGGTGCATAGTTCATCCAGATTGGACAATTAAGGATTAAATGACAAACTAAACCCTAAATTGAGAGACACAACTAAAGACAGACAATGAAAATAAAATCTCTTTTGGGTTTTTAATTGGAAACTAACACCAACAACTATGAAAGAAAAAATCTTTTTGATATTTTCGTTATATAAAAATGTACAAAGCCCCTATTGAAAGGAATTTTTTTTTGGAGTTTTCGAATGGTGAATTCTTACTAAAGAAATAAAAGGAATTTTTTTTAACGTTTTTGATTTTTTGGGAAATGAGTGCAAAAAGTAAAAAAAATATTTTTTTTTTGAATTTTTGAATTGTGAAAAACAAAAGCCATAAAGAATCCTAAAAACTACCAAATCTCTTTTTTTTTCACTCTTTTTTTCTTCCTTTTTTCAACAATTTCCTTCCTACACACTTTTCTTCTAACTCATACTTTTGCCCAAATCAGTCTGTCAAATGACCTCGTTACCCTCAAAGATGCAACATTTAGCACGTAGGGATGCTTTAGAGGTGAGTTTCCTACAAAGGACCAAGTGGGCCCTGCTAGGTCTTCAATATGATTCACATAAGCATGACCTAAAGACTGACCTACGTTGGGATTCACTAACAAGGCTGTTCGGGGGAGCGTATGGTCGATAGTGGCTGCTTTGCTTTCCACCTACTCCATAACACCGACAGCTCCCCTCCTAAAATAAGGGTAACTCAACTAGAGGTCGTGTACAACACGTGTACTATGGACTTGTTGCAGAAAGAATGACTCGGGATATGCACATGATGCCAGATATAAATCAGTAACACATAAGATAAAAACTATAAACAAAGAGCACGTAGGCACTCAAAAATGATAATACAATAACACAAAACAACACAAACAAAATATTTATACACCTATAGTGCCAAACTAAGCCGATACAACTCCAAAATAAGATCGAATTCTGAAAATTCCCCAGCAGAGTCGCCAGAGCTGTCACACTCCTTTTTAACTCCAGAAAGAAATTGATTTTTAAGTTTGAAAGAGTTTTCATTATTAAAGTGACAAAAGATTGAAAATTTGTTTCGAAAAAGGATTATTTATATTTTTTATTCAGAGTCGCCACTTGACATAATTCGGTGTGCCAAGTCACCTTTGAAAGATCCTTTTCAAAACAATTTGACTCTTTAAACTATTTTGCAAACAAAGATTTTGGTTAAGGAATTCTGTTGACCGAGGGGAAGGTGTTAGGCAACCCTCGATCCCGTGGTTCGAACACGGTCGCTTGGTGAAGCGTATTGGCTAATTTTGACATTACAAATGTATATACCACATAAAACAATCAATCAAACACACGAAACAAAATAAATTCAAAATAGTGTTCATTCCAATTATACAGTCCAAAAATAAAAGATGTGGAAAATAAATTCTATTCTAACCTACACTAATACTAAACTATGCTTCGATGCTTTGCTCCACCAGATGTTCCAGGTCTTGACCATGTTCCGTCTTCAAGTACAACTTTCTCGGGGCATTCCCCGGATAAAGCGATACAGATACCTCGGGGCATTCCCCGGCCAAATAAGTACATTTTTCAATTGCGATAAAACTAATCCATTCAACACATATCTCAAACATTTTACTAATTTCACAATTCCTTAGTTTTACCTACCCCTATCATTTTCCTAATGATTCATGGCCTAAAACATGATACTATCAAACTTATCAAAGTCGACGTTTATTTCGAATCAAGTAATAGTCACTGAACCAATATAAACCATTA